>NC_060138.1:1145850027-1146153057 GCF_021461385.2 Schistocerca piceifrons
TAAGAGAGAGCTATTTACATGTAGAGTGAGAATGTACTTAATTCATTATAATAATTCAATTATTATAGTAATATAATACATATGCACATAAAATATAAATAAAATTTAAATAATAAATTAAATAAAATAAATAATAATAATAAAAATTAATATAAATAAATAAATAAAAACAAAAATAAATTAAATAAAATAAAATAATAAATAAAATATAAATAATTATAATAATTCATAATAAATTAGAGGCTTCTGGCATTTTCTGTGACCTGTCAGAAGCCTTTGACTGTGTGAACCACAGCATTCTCTTAAGTAAATTACAACATTATGGTATCATCGACAATGCTGCAAAATCTAACTAACATCAAACAAAGAGTGTCGTTGCAAAATACCTATGCAGTAAACAGTCAGTCTTCATGTGACTGGGAATTAATTACATATGATGTTCCTCAGGGTTCCATCTTGGGTCCATTGCTTTTAATTGTGTTCATCAATGACCTCTCGTCTGTTACGTTGTCAGATGCTAAGTTTCTTTTGTTTGCAGAGGGTATAAACATTGCAATAAGAAGCAATGTAAGTGCAGGTTTAGAAATGGCTGATAATCAAATTTTCACTGGCATTAATAAATGGTTTAAAGCTAACTCGCTGTCATTAAACATTGAAAGGTCCCGCTACAGGCAGTTCAGAACCTGTAAGAGATTTCCTTCCAGCATGTGTATAACATATGAGAACATGCAAATCGAAGAGGTCGACAGTGTTAAATTTCTGGGATTACAATTCGATAATAAATTCAGTTTGGAAGGGCATACCACAGAATTGCTCAAGCCCCTAAACAAGTCTGCATTTGCAGTGAGAATGATCTCGGATACAGGAATGTAACTATAAAGAAACTTGCATATTTTGCTTACTTTCATTCAATTATTCATACAGAATCATATTCTGGGGTAACTTGACAAACCGAGCAAAAGTTTTTGGCGTGCAACAGCGTGTAATAAGACTATTTTGTGGTGTAAATTCAAGAACATCATGTTGAACCCTATTCAGGGAACTTTATGTTCCAGCCGCTGCTACTCAGTATGTTTATTCCCTCATGAAATTTGTTACAAGTAATATATCTCTAGTTCCAACAAATAGCTTAATGCATAGTATCAATACCGAGAATAAGAAAAATTTACATTAAGATCTGAAATTACTTACTTTGGTCCAAAAAGGGGTCCAATACTCAGAAACACACATTTTCAATAAACTGCCAGCAACCATTAAAAATGTGGTTTCCAGTAAAGCACAGTTTAAACAGTTTGAAAGACTTTTTGATAGGCAACTCCTTCTACTCTATTTTCTAACTTGTTTCACACGCACAACAGTCATCTCATTTTTGGATCTATGGGATGAAAACTGAATCAAATCTAATAAAAAAGATTAAAAAGCACAAACAGTCATTAAACATCGATGTAGAGAAGCTTCCAAAATAGTTTTACTGCCCTGGTCGCAACTGATACATACTCTGGTTATTAGTTTCAACAAAGTTTTATTGCCACCTTCAGACCATCGGATACGTGAATCACAAAGCCCTTCGGAGACGCACATTGCCATCTGGCCCCTGTAAACATAAGGGTAAATTCACAGAAGAGACACTTCCATACGACACTAAGTACTCTAAAATAAAAGCCATTACTGTACCAGCAAGGGACAGAGGTGTCAGATACATCAGATAAAGCACATACACTGCTGTCATATGTATGACCGTCGATAACAGGCTCAGTTCTCAAGTACGTATGTGTCAACTTCAATGTGGGTAACATAAATTCTATTTTGGAAGCATTTTTACATTGATACAGAGATCACTCTTCTTCTGACATTGTCAGGTAATTACAATAAAATCGGTTATCAGAACCGTAAATGCCAGCTCGGGGCAGTACGTGAAAGTAACAATAAAGTCCTAGCACAGTGATCGATGCAAAGATGAATATCGAAGACGCCATCAATTGTCCCAAAGACGGGCGACGTGGAGCATATCCATAAAGCGCGTCTGTGGTGAGGTAGACGACAAGTCAGGTTGTACCAATGACGGACGCCGTCGTTGACCATGGAAACACGAACGTCAATGGAACACTCATCTTCAATAATTTGCCAGTAAACATAAAAAATTTAGTTACAAATAAAGATCAGTTTAAAAGGAGCCTGAAAGACTTACTAGTGGCCAACTCCTTCTACTTCATTGACGAATTTTTTAATAGAAACAAATGATGTATATATTCATACTATTAGTATTGTTAATTCAGCTAAAAAAAAAAAAGACATGTTACACATCCACAAGGATCTTCTCAGCACCGATCTATAGAATGAAAATCTAATCTAATCTAATCCAATGAGCCAAAGATGTACCGGAAAATTGTGACAGGAACACCGATGAACCGACCAGTGTCTCTCATTTTAGAAGCGGTCAGCCTAGGACTCCACGATAATAGTGGCACTTTTTTCTGTTATTCGAGAGCTGTCCAGAAAGCAACAGACGTTTTGAAATGAAAAATCATCAATATGGAAAAACTAAATGTTATTATAGACATTTTAAAGATACTCTCTTAAACTACTTTTATGTTGTTGTTGTTGTGGTCTTCAGTCCTGAGACTGGTTTGATGCAGCTCTCCATGCTACTCTATCCTGTGCAAGCTTCTTCATCTCCCAGTACCTACTGCAACCTATATCCTTCTGAATCTGCTTAGTGTATTCATCTCTTGGTCTCCCTCTACGATTTTTACCCTCCATGCTGCCCTCCAATGCTAAATTTGTGATCCCTTGATGCCTCAGAACATGTCCTACCAACCGATCCCTTCTTCTAGTCAAGTTGTGCCACAAACTTCTCTTCTCCCCAATCCTATTCAATACCTCCTCATTAGTTACGTGATTTACCCACCTTATCTTCAGCATTCTTCTGTAGCACCACATTTCGAAAGCTTCTATTCTCTTCTTGTCCAAACTAGTTATCGTCCATGTTTCACTTCCATATATGGCTGCACTCCATACAAATACTTTCAGAAACGACTTCCTGATACTTAAATCTATACTCGATGTTAACAAATTTCTCTTCTTCAGAATCGATTTCCTTGCCATTGCCAGTCTACATTTTATATCCTCTCTACTTCGACCATCATCACTTATTTTACTCCCTAAATAGCAAAACTCCTTTACTACTTTAAGTGTCTCATTTCCTAATCTAATTCCCTCAGCATCACCCGATTTAATTTGACTACATTCCATTATCACTACTTTTATATGTAATCGTTATTCAAATAGGCACATTTGACATACCGCGGCACAAGTTTTTCGATCCGTTTCTGTAAAAATCTGTCGCCTACGATTGCAACCACTGGTTTAAACCGGCATCCAGTTCGGTGTCAGTATCAAAGCGTTGTGTAGCGAGCCATATCTTCATTGCTGGAAAGAGTTGGCAGCCGCTCGGCGCCAAATCCGAGCTGTATAGTGGATGATCAAACACTGTCCACCCAAAACACCGCAGGAGATCTCGGGTGCACGTGCGCTGTCGTGGGGAAAAAAAAAAAACTCTGCTAGGTGTTCCTGACGCTTGTTTTGTAACGCTCGCATTAAATTTGTTATTGTTTGACAATACATTTCCGAGTTAATTGTTGAGTCACGTTCAACAAAATCAACGAGAATCACACCCTTCAAGTCCCAAACCACAGCAGCCATGATCTTTCTTGCTGACAGCGTCGGAAAATACTTCCTTGGTTTCTTGTGGGAATTTGCGGGTTGCCATTTCATCGACTGCCTTTTTGTTTCGGAGTTGACTTGCTTCACCCAAGTCTCGTACCCAGCTACGATACGATCGACAACTTCGTTACCATGTTTCTTGTTATCTTCTTCCTCTAGCGCTGCATTCACTCTCTCTTTTTGCGGTTTTTGGAATCCATCTAGCACAAAATTTGTGGTAACCAATCTTATCCACCACAATTTCATGCATCAAACTCCGCGAAATTTGAGAAAATGTTGCGAAAGTTCTGTAATCGTGAAACGACGAGTTTCACGAATTTTATCGTTCATTTTTAACACCAGTTCGTCAGTCGCAAGGCTAGGTCTACCACAACCGTCCTCACCGTGAACACTAGTACGGCCATTTTTAAAATCAATGTACCAACACGTCAGTCAGCCTTCACTCATTATTCTTTATCGTGCACATCACAAAGGTCGCGCGATGAATTTCAATTGGTTTTTAATTTTTTGCCAACAAACACGTAATCACAGAACGCAGCTCACAAGTGGCGGGATTTTCTACTTCAGCGCACGTTTTAACCTGTCACAGAGAGCAAAGACACAGACCACCCGCTACCACCGTTGGATGCGTACCGAGTGTAGGAACGTCAAGGCACCAAGATGGTGGCTACAGCCCTGCCCACCGCCACGATATATGAAAACGTCAATTGATTTCCGGATAGACCTCATAATGTATCGTCAGTCAATATTAGGTGACGATAGGCTCCAAGGCGCCCATCTCCATGACAACTGTCGGCGTCGCCTACAGTCGTCTCTACATCGATCACGACGCTACGACTTTGTTGTTCTTCCACGTAGTGCCCCATAGGTGGCAGCGGCAGTTCTTACAATCGATTTTTATAGATTGTCTATGCATTTTATCTATATTTTTTCACGTGTAACTAATGTATATAGTAGATAATTTTGATGTATTTTTTAACCTTCTATTTTATACATTTTCTTCTATAATGCACCAAGACTGATTATTCCAAGCTTTTTCGTACATTATCTTCATATAAATAGCCTTATTGGCACCTTCTGTGGTGATGCAATAGGCGACGGGCGGAACTCCCAATTATTTAACGCGTATCGTTCCTATGCTATCCAGCACTCGACGAATATGTCTCTTGTTATGTGTTCGTCCTCCGCTAGACGTCTCTGCACACCATCTAAGGGTACAAACCTTCCTGTATGTTGCTATAAATTTTCTGTTTACATGTTCTTATCACTTACTTCTCTTTGTTCCTGTCGCCCTTTAACGAAAATATTATCTACATTTCAGAGAACATAATAACATGACGATAATCGTCAAGATTGAAACCGGCTACCATTAAAACCAAATATTCTAAAAAAATATTATTGTGATCAAGAACGATTTTTTTTCTTCTAACTCTATAATGTGTGTTCTTCTTCTGCACTTACAGTCTAAGCAAAATGTATGCACTGACGTCATAGTCAGAGATATTACCATCCTTTGTTAGGTCTGTTCTCCCTCGCGGCTTATAAAACTTGACTACTATAGTCGACATAAACCTCCTGAGAGAATTCAGCTCTCCCGCCGGAGGTTCGAGTCCTGCCTGGGGCATGGGTGTGTGTGTTGTTCTTAGCATAATTTAGTTTAAGTAGTGTGTAAGTCTCGGGAACGATGACCTCAGCAGTTTGGTTCCATAGGAATTCACACATTTGAACATTTGAAGAACTCAGCTACTCTGTACGAGTAGATATTTAAGGTAATTCTTATTTTTTGTTCCGTCTCAGCTGCATACTTACTTAATTCGATTACACGTTTCGAGCACTCTGGGTCACCTTCAGATCTGAAACAAAGTAAAACTAAATATGTACCATCTAATATTTTACAATAGTAGAAAAGAAAACCACTGTACATGAATATATAATTTACCTAAGTAACTGCATCAGCAACCCGTCTTGTCTACTCAGAACAACATATCAGAGTACTGTATTTTGCAACTGCAATCAATGTTTTAAATAATTATATGTTGGAGGTAGGTGGTAGGAGAGGGGAGGGGAGGTGGTGTGAGGCTGTTTGGAGGAGTGGAAAGGAAGGGAGGGATTGGTAGGGATGTCATGACTTTAACAAGAGAGGTCGTGTTAAAATTACAGAACGTATAATCAGGTAAAACTTCTCGCTGAAACACCAATAGTGCAGAACAACGCTTATATAAAATATAAGGGGTATGAAATAGTGATGAAATGTCCGTCTGATTAGCTGAGTGAAGCGTTTTCGGTCCGTGGGCTGCGTGCTCTCTGTAATAAAAAAACTGAGTCAAGGAATCAATCAACGATCAACTTGAACGGATGTCTTGGGACGTCCGCCCAGACCAAACGCAACGAACTACATCGAACAAAAAAAAAAGTGGTTACCTGTTTGCCTCCCATGCAACGGGCCCGGGTTCGATTCACGGCCGGGTTGGTGATTTTCTTCGCACGTGGACTGTGTGTTGTGCTGTCCTCATCATTATTTCATCCTCATCACCGGCACGCAAGTCGCCCAATGTGGCGTCGACTGAAATAAGACTCGCACTCGGCGGCCGAACTTCCCCGGATGGGGCCTCCCGGTCTTCAATGCTTTACGCTCATTTCATTTCATTTTATCAGTGATGAAATAGTGAAATTATAAAATAAACTGAGGGGGGATTGAGAGTGGGCAAAGAAGGCAAGGGTGGCGGAAGGCGGGGGGCTGAGGATGCTTGGGGTTCTATAAGAAAGGGTTTTACACTAAAATTCCAAAAAGCCAATAATGTAAAAGCCTTCTCTTAAGATACGAGAATGGATGCGTAGAGCTGTAAAAGGCGGATAAAACAGTAGATTTTAAAACTGGAAATAAAGTAAGGAAACCTGAATAAGCACCTGAAGACACTCAAATTGTCAAAGTTTGGAAGTATAGCGTCGTAAATTCTTACTCTGAAAGTACAAAAATAAAATTCTGTAAAGATTTTTTTCGTTAAATTATTAAAAGTATAGGCCTAGAACAATGGATGTATAAATAGTGAAAAATATAAACATTGTAAAATTACAGAGGTGGAGTTATGTAGAGGACCTAGAACCACATGAAGTGTCATTAAACATTATGAGTTAGAAAATGGAAACATTGTAAGTATAAGACCGTGAAAAGTATTAAACAATAAATTATAACAGCGAAATTCCATGCAGCAACTTAAGTTATAGGGAAACAGGGTGCGACGATTATGATTAACTGCATTTGCTTCTGCTTGGTGGCGCTGCACAGCGCGCAGTTTCGCAGTACCGTGCAGGCAAGTGGACAGTTGGAAGAGAATTTCAAAGTTTCTATAAAAATACGCTGTTAATGATGATTTAATGTTGTCAGGCTCTTGTAAACAGTGTGTAAAAATCTCAGTTTCTTCCAACATTGTCGGGAGGTGTCCCTTAAGTTCAGTGTGCAGCATTTCTAAATGCGTGACTTGGCACCCTTAAAGAATCAAGATAGCATATTTTTGATCCGTGATTGATAGGTTATTAAAATTGGCACTAAACGAGCGTGAGAGGAATAAAGAAATCGCTATAATAAAGCAAGTTGCAGAGTGCAGTCGTTATCCATTCTCAACACTTAACCAACACGCTTTCCTGTCAGTTGAAGCCTTTGAATTTGAAATTCTCGTTAATTGATTTTATTTTTGTAACAGATGATGGAAGAAGACGCTTCCACGTGTTTCACTGAGATTGTTTCAGCCGAATATACCTCTGTAGATGGATTGTCTTCTGATTCTGTGTCAGACTGCTGTACCGAGTCTGAGGATAATATCACAAGTGAGCAATCTTGGTGATTCAGATGGTGCAGATTCAGGCCTGTCTAATTTTTTCATAAGAGTACAAAATGAAGGAAGGCTCCTGCCAATCAGAGAGTCAAAGCTAGAAGGAGAAATATCGTAACTCGTCTTGCTGGAGTAAAGATTGGGATCATCGTTTCTCGACGCTAATAGATATCACACTTATTAGTGCTATTACAGTCAGTACAAACATAAAAATTGGTAAAGATAAGGAAAAGAATAAGAATGACAGGTCTGCCTATTTGACTGAAGTAAAAGCCATCATTGACCTTTCGATTTTAGCAGGATCCATTCTCTCAGGTCGCGGAAAAATTCCCAGCATGTGGAATACATAGAGAACGAGAATTCAAGCTTCTCCAACAACAGTCACTTTGAAGCGTTTCCAGTTTCTTCTGAGGTACATAAGGTTCGATTACATAAACACTGGACCACAACGTAAACAAAAAGACAAACTGACACCAGTTCGGTTTATATTTGAACATTTCACACATAACAGCAGAGCCAGTTACGTACGTTCTGAATATCTGACAGAAAAAGAGCAGCTTATTCCATTCGCAGGTCGCTGTAGCTCTCGACGCTATTTACAAAGTAAACTGGCCAAGTATGGCTTCAAATTCCTCTCTCTATCAGTTGCGTACACTCGGTACACTATTTCCACGGAGATTTACGTTGGAAATCAACATGATGGACATTACTTGTTGTCCTCCTCTGCAGCTCACGTCATTATGCGACTGGTAGAAAAATTTGGAAATTTGTGGTGAGGTTCTATGGGACCACACTGCAGAGGTCATCGGTCCCTAAGCCTACACACTACTTAATCTAACTTAAACTGACTTACACTATGGACAACACACACACCCATGCCCGAGGGAGAACTCGAAACTCCGACGGGGGGAGTCGCACGGACAGTGACAAGGCACCCTAGACCGCGCAGCGATTTGTAAACGAATTTTCCGTAGCTATCACGTGGCGCATTCAGATAGCTGCACCATCCTTATGAGAAATACAAAATTGCCTTTTATGTTCCCACAGCATGGTTTCCCAATGGTTTGTGTTGGTCTCGGATGTGCAGACCGGTGCAGTCGTTTACGAAACACGGTGTTTCGACAGCGTACCTTGCCGTCATCCACAGGTGATCCTGTAGATGGCGGCACGTTGCGCTGTCGAAATGTCGCGTTTTGTAAACGACTGTTCCCAGCTGGACTCCTAAGAACAATACACACTGTTGATTCGCCGGGAAAGCTCGAGTTTCATAATGTTTACAGTTCGTGACTGGTTGTCAAACACTTTTTGTTTGTTTCAGGTATTTTCAGACGTGCATATAATCCAATGAAGAAACGCGTTGTAGCGCCCGAAAATCACAGAGAAAGATGTCACAATTGGGCTTGGATGCAAACATACGAGAAACCGGGTCGTTCAAGCCGCAAAGACTTGTTCGCGCTGCAGAATTTGATGCGATACCGTTCAGTCATGTGGCAGCAGATTCCTCAATAAGCAGCATTTACAACACTGTCACAAACAGCGCAGCAGGCAGTGGAAGTATTATGATTATCAAGTCAGTGTTTCGTTCCATCAGTAGATTATCCAACGCAATAATATGATGTTGGAATTCCCACAGTTTGTGTTGTCACTATATTTCGGTAGCGTGGGTGTTTTCAGCTGTAGCAGTAGCCACGTATGAAATACTGAAAATTCGCACGCCAAATTCTACTCGAATCACCTGCAACAATACACTTTCAAACTTGCGGACCAGAATTGTACTACTTCAGTTGACACAACCTAATTTGCTGCGCCGTTATCAGGCTTCCTTTGCTGGATTATTCGGCACTGTGTTAAATATTTGGCGTTTCGAGAGGTTTCGAGTCGCGAACCCAATGCAATCTTCGTGGAGCCATTGTTGAAACAACACTGCCTGGAATCATCGTCAGAGATCTTCTTTCTCACAGCCAGTTTGTACACCACTGCGCTGTTCCAAGACAGTATTTTGTATGTTTATGGAGATTTACGATATGGAGTATGATCCCTCAAATCTGTCGTGGCATCTTTTCCTGGCTTGGTTGGTTCCCAAACAGGCCTATGACCTCAGGAAGACCGAACACAGCTCCATCTTCGCATTATGGCAAATGGGCGTCACAGCCAATGTAACTCTCTGACGCTTTCATAGAAACAATTAATGTAAAGTGTTTTCCAAACACGAAACTTAATAACTTTGTGATAGTTATTTAGTTACGTCTTTAATAGTAGATGTAATAGGTGACTTCTGAATTATGGTCACAGCAAGTACCTAAAAGATGCTGTCGTGTTTATGAAAGTCACATGCCAAAATTATTAAGAATCTTAATATTTAGCTGTAGTTTTAAAGAATATATATTACAGTTACCCTCTTAAACCAAATTGGTAGCTATTACAGTTGTATATCGTGGTAGTATTTAGAGCTTTTCCTTACGAAATCAATCGTATTTCTACGTTTACGACGATCTACAGATCGTTCATCCTGAACTCATCTTAAAGGAACGATTTAGAGCAACAAATCTGCGTTGTGACGATCATCACATTGTGAATTCAAAATTGAATTCGTTGTGATGGACCCCAGTCCATCACTATCATGATCGTCGTCGTACCACAAGGCAGTTGACCTTAAATGCCTACGGCACATTTATCATTGCACTGTCGCCTTCAACTAGATCATTGTTATATCTGTCTCTCTGTCCTAACAACACTCAAGATTCATCTCTCCTATGCGCACAAAGGAACCCAAAGTTTTTCAATGATTTGCGCATTAAAATCAGTCTTTCACTGCCGTAACTGAAACTAGTAATACACCCATTTCAAAGAAACTGGAAGGTTACTTACGAAATATCTATTTAGTTTAATAAAAATACTTCATGTCACTTTCATTCTTATGTTTATTTCTTTTAGTTTTGATGTCTTGATTAGACATTGTTTTATTGTTACCTTGGTGTTTGAGCTTGTTCTCAAATTTGTTCTAACAAGTTCTTCCACAAGCCCTTGGGCTATATCTTTATTAGCTGCAAACAGCGCATTGTCATCAACAAAAGGTAGCTAGTTCAGGTGTGTTAAGGTCTAGGGGTAGTTCCTTTGATTAGCCTTTCTTTAGTAATCAGAACCTTATGGGTCCCAAGTTCAAACACAGTCATTGGTTAAATTTTGAGTAAAAATCATTATCAATGGCAGCTAAAGACTTCAGTGTATGAACCCACACTACCAATGGCCTTCTCAAACAGGACATAGGAGCAGACAGAGGTTTAGGGCACTCTCTTGCCCTTGGTACAGGAAACAGCTCCAAAAAATCCGGAAGTATCAGCAATGATCAACTAAATGAGGATGCAGAAGACAAGAAAACCAGTGCATTAGAGACACACAATGTGTATCCACAGGACACGTGGCCTGTAACTCGAAATGGGCGATGATTACGCCTCCATTGGCAAGAGATTCTGGATTAGTCACCTGTTTGGATCTGTGGGAGGGGACTGCCAAAAGGGAGCTGACCATGATGAAAAGGTGGAGTAACCAACGAACATTCTATGAATCGGAGTTGGAGGAGTCTGAACGTAGTAGGAAAGCTAGAAAAATCAGAAAAGGAAAATCCAGAGGCTCAGTCTAGAAACAGTAGGGGTCAGCGAATACAGAAAGAAGATACGGATTTCTGCTCAGACAATATACGGTAATATCATGGGAATAGGATTCGTTATTAATAGGAAAGTAGGGCAGAGAGTGATCAAGCGAGAATAGTTTTGTGATAAAGATGTTCTCATCAGGTTCGACAGCGAACCAAAGCCGACAAAAATAGTTTAGGTATACATGCCGATGTCGCCGGTGAAAGATAAATAGTATATGACGATACTGAATGCGTAATTCAATATGTAAAGGGAGATGAAAATCTAATAGTCGGGAACTGGAACGCAGTTGTAGGGAAAAGAATCGAGGAAAGGGTTACGGGAAAGTATGGGGGAAGCAGTAGGAATGAGAGAGGAAAAAGACGAATTGTGTTCTGCAATAAATTTCAGAGGATATTAACGAATACTTGGTTCAAGGAACACACGAGGAGGAGGCATACTTGGAAAAAAAAATGGAATGCAAGGTAGATTCCAGCTGGATTACGCCATGGTCAGAAAGGAAATCCGAAATCAGATTGTAAGGCGTAAGGCGTACCCAGGAGCAGATATAGACTCAGATCATAATTTAGTCATGATGAAGAGGAAACTTAAGTTTAAGAAAACTTCAACTGATCGGCGAAAGAAGGAAGTTCAAAAATGTTCAGGAAAGACAGGAATTAAGCAGCATAAATTGCTTAGGAATGAAATAAATAGGAAATGCGAGGCAGGTAAGGCGAAATGTTTGCATCAAAAAGGGAAAAAATCGAAAAAGACATGATCGTCGGTAGGACTGACTCAGCATATAGGAAAATGAAAACAAACTTCGATGAAATAATAAGGAAGGATGGTAACAGTAAGAGTGCAACAGGAATTCAACCGTTAAACGCAATGAAAGAATGGATAAGTAGAAACAGTACACTGAAGATCCCTATTGAGAGGAAGGATTTGTCTGACAACACGATAGAAGAAGAAACTGGAGCCGATAAGGAACATACAGGGGATCTAGCATTAGAGACCGAATTTAAAAGAGCCCAGAAGACTTCAAATCAACCAAACCAGAAGGGGTAGATAAGATTCAGTCAGAATTTAAAAATCATTAGGTGGAAATAGCAACCAAACAATTATTCAATTTGATGTATAGAATCTATGACACTGGTGACGTACCATCAGTCTTTCGGAAAAATATCGTCCATACACTTCCGAAGATAGCAAGGGCAGACAGGTACGAAAACTATCGCACAATCAGTTTAACATCTCATGCATCCAAGCTAGTGAAATGAATAACATACAGAAGAATGTAAAACAAATGTGACGATCTGTTAGATGACGATCAGTTTGGTTTAGGAAAGTTAAAGGCACCGAAGAGGCAGTACTGTTTTTGCGCTTGATAAGGGAAGCAAACTGAGGAAAAATCGAGACACGCTCACAGTATTTGCCGATTCAGAAAACGCGTTCGACAGTGGAAATGATGCAAGGCGTTCGAAAAAGTTGGAAGTAAGCCACGGGGAAAGACGGTTGATGTACAATAAGTACAAGAACCAAAAGGAAAATTAAGATGGGATACCAAGAACGAAGTGCTCGGAATAAAACAGGTGTAAGACATGTATCCAGTCGTTCACCTCTGCCATTCAACTTGTACATTGAAGAAAGACTGAAGAATGGTATTAAAATTCAGGATGAAAGGATATCAATGATAAGACTTTCTGATGACATTGCTATCCTCACAGAAAGAGGAGAAGAATTACAGGATATGTCGAATGGCAGTCTAATGGGCACGGAATATTGCTGAGAGTAAATGGAAGAAAGACGAAAGTAATGAGAATCAGCAGTAATGATAATAGCGAGAAACTTAACGTCAAAATGGGTGATCACGAAAAAGATGAAGTTTAAGATACTCTGCTGTCTTGAAAGCACAGGACATACGACATACGAAGCAAGGAACTCGTAAAAAGCAGACTAGCACAGGCAAAGAGGGCATTCCTGGTCAGGAGAAGTATACTAGTGTAAAATACAGCCCTTAATTTGAGGAAGAAATTTCTGATATCGTACGTGTGGAGCACAACATTGTATGATACTGAATAATGGACTGTGGAGAAACCTGGAACAGAGCAGAATGGAAGAGTTTGAGATGTGGTGCTACAGAAGGATATTGAAAATCAGGTGGACTGATAAGATAAGGAATGCTGAGGTTCTCTGTAGAATAGGCGACGGACGGAACATATGGGAAACACTGAGAAGAAAAAGGGACAAGAGGATGGGTCGTGTTACGGCATCGGAAAAATAACCTCCATGATATTAGAGGGAGCTGTAGAGAAATACAGCAAATAACTGAGGACATGAGCTGCAACCGCTACACCTAAGATGAGGGGTCTGGCACGGGAGAGGCCGCATCCGGTAAGAAGATCTATGAATAACGAAAGAAAGAAAGGAACACTTCTTCATCGTTCCTAGTTTAAATATATGAAAGCTCAGTATATGGCTGCTGAGAATAGTTTTTTTTCCCTTTCAGATGTGGAAAAATTACAGCATTGTTCCAGACATTTTGCAGCTATTATTTATTATTTACACGAATTGGCCAACTAAGGACCGCGTTACAAATTTTATTTCATGTTGAATTTTTTCTTTCTCTTCTCTCGGGCTGCCCTTCTGCCAGCTGCCATTTTTCCAGATATTCAGCTGTTAGTTTTCTGTTGGTCTTCGGTTTTGGAGCCTCCTGAAAAACCTAGAATTCAGTTATTACCTTTCTGTATTTGTCCCTATTCATTGCGTCCATTTGTGTAAGTCCAAGTTCAGCGAGGTCTTTCTTTATTCCTTGCAACCAAGAGTTGGGGGTTTTCCTCTGTTGAAGATTTTCTTCGTTAATCTGCCATCATCCATTCTCACTAGATGACCAAAGAACATCAGCCTTCTCTTTCTCATTTCCGTTGTGACAGCTTTAACAAATTAGTAGATCTTGTCATTACTCATCTTTACCCATTTTTCACCAATTTTTTTGTGTCCACCAAGAATCTTCCTCAGAATTACTCTTTCCTTCTTCTCGAGCTCATCTGTTAGTCCTTTGTTCTTGGGGGAGAGTGTTTCTACTGCAAATTAAACTTTTCTCGTCACTGTATTGTAGTGTAATAACTTTGCATTTCGAGATAGGTAGTTTTTGTTGTACTGTTTCTATGTTAAAATGTGTGCCCTCCTAAGTTTAGCTACTCGAAGTTTGACAGCTTCTTTTTCTATGTCAGTATCCGTTATGGTTTTTCCCAAATATTGAAAGTGTTTGACCCTTTCGATACATCCAATAATTGTGTGCAATTCTTTGATTTCCTTTTAGACATGAATTTAGTTTTTTCTTGTGATATCTGTAAACCAAATTTAGCTGCATGCTTTGCTAAGATTTCTATTTGTTTCATTGCATCTGCTATATTTGTGGATAGGAGAGCAATATCATCTGCGAAAGCTAGTGCATGTATCGTAAGGCCTTTAACTGATTCTACAAAAGAAATTCGCTTTATTTTTTGTTGTGTGTATTCCTCCAATGTCTCCCTCATAATCTTTTCCAAAGTGATGTTGAACAGAATTAGGGAAAGTCAATCCCCTTGTCTCAAACCCATTTGGATTTTAAAAGGTTTTCCATTTTTACCTCATCGAATGGGTTTATACACTTCATCCGACATTCGTTCTGGAGCGTTATTATTTTTGTTATTATCTATCAGTGATTGTAATTCATTTCTTTAAACACCATTTAGAAAAACGTGGAATGCTTGGACAATTTTGGTACTTACTGTGCCACCTACCATCTGCTGTCTCATATACCATTATTTTTTTGTGTCATATGTTTATTCTTGAATTGGACGGACTTCGTAGTTACAACTGCTAAATCTCACTATTTTAAGTTTCTACGGCATATAAAAGTTCAGTATCATGATTGTCTTACACGAATATGGCAGAATAGGATTTAGTCTACAGCCATAAAATTTCATGTGACCTTGTGTTTCTTCTTTCTCATTTTTAATCCAGTTTTAATCTTCTTTAATACATTAAATGAATTCGCAACTGCGAATAAGGACAACCATCAGCTGTGGAACGGAACGACGACAATGAAAACTTTTGCCGGACCGGGACTCGAACCCGCACTTCCCGCTTATCGCGAGCGATCGCCTTACCATTAGGCTATACGTGCACGACTCACAACCAGACTCATCCTCTACATGCGTCTAGGAACTGTACGCTTACATCCACTATATTATATATTCCCGTACAGGTCAGACGTACTTGAAAGCCGCTTGCCTGGTATCAGCAGATAAATACACTGAACCACCAAAGAAATTGGTATAGACAAGTGTATTCAAATACAGACACATGTATAACAGGTATAATACGCCTATACAGCACAACAGGTGCCTGGCGCAGTTGTCAGATCGGTTACTGCTGCTACAATGGCAGGTTATCAAGATTTGAATGAGTTTGAACGTGGTGTTATATTCTGCGCATGAGCGATGGGACACATCTCCGAGGTAGCGATGAAGTGGGGATTTTCCCGTACAATCGTTTCACGAGTCTACCGTGAATATCAGGAATCCGGAAAACATCAAATCTCCGACATCGCTGCGGCCGGAAAAAGATGCAAGAACGGAACCAACAACGACCGAAGAGAATCGTTCAACGTGACAGAAGTACAACCCTTCCGCAAATTTCTGCAGATTTCACTGCTGGGTCATCGACAAGGGCCAGCGTGCGAACCATTCAACGATACATAGTCGATATGGGCTTTCGGAGCCGAAGGCCAAATCTCGTGCCCTTGAAGACTGCACGACACAAAGCTTGACGCCTCGCCTGGGCTCGTCAACACCGATATTGGATTGTTGATGACTGGAAACATGTTGCCTGGTCGGACGAGTATCGCTTCAAATTGCATCGTGCGGATGGCCGTGTATGGGTATCGAAACAACCTCGTGAATCCATGGTTGCTGCATGTCGTCAGGGGACTGCTCAAACTGGTGGAGGGCCTGTGCAGTTCGAATTTTATGAGGCCCCAGATATGTCTAGATTCGACTCTGACAGGTGACACGTACGTAAGGATTCTGTCTGATCACCTGCATCCATTCATGTCCATTGTGCATTCCGACGGACTTGGGCAAATCCAGCAGGACAATGCGGCACCCCACACGTCCAGAATTGCTACAGAGTGGCTCCAGTTTAAACACCTCCGCTGGCCACCAAACTCGTCAGACACGAACATTATTGAGCATACTGGGGATGCCTTGCAACGTACTGGCCAGAAGAGATCTCCATCCTTCGTACTCTTATGTATTTATGGACAGTCCTGTAGGATTCATGATGTCAGTTTCCTCCAGCATTACTTCAGACATTAGTCGAGTCCCTGCCAAGTGTTGCCGCACTTTTGTGTGCTCGCGGGGGCACTACTCGATATTACGCAGATGTACCAGATTCTTTGGCTCTTCAGTGTACTATATTTCAGTCCCTGTGTTATTCTGATTACGATGCAAAGTTCCTTTGGACATGCATGCGACCACAGCCGTTATGAAGTATATTAAATGAATTCGCATCTACGAATAAGGAAGACGACAGTGAAAACTTGTGCCGGACCGGTATTCGAACCCGGACTTTCCTCTTATAGCGAGCGGTCGCTTTACCATTCGGCTATCCGTGTACGCCTCATGGCCAGACTCAAATCTCCATATGTCGTCAACCATGCGTCTACGATCTGTACTCGTACAAGTTTTCATTGTCGTCGTAAATTCATTTAACGTATTTCATAACGGCTGTGGTCACCGCAGTGCCTGTTCCTACTTTGCATCGTAATCAGAATAACACAGGCCCTGCTATATCGTACTTATTTAATACCTCGTTAGCTTGATTTACTCTACATATTAGTCTCGTTTTGCGTTTACGCCCGATCAGTATCTTATTCACATTCACTACCGATGGCCAAAATTTATCCATTAACATATCAGAGAGTGAAAAAGTACAGTCTGCTAGTATTTTCATCTAGTGCCTCTCTCAGTATTTTTGCCGTCAGTGTCAGTGGTCACGCACTGAGATTAGTCAATTCGATCGTAATTTTAAAAAAGAAAAAAATTTCTCTCTTGCTCACACGTTCTCACGTTCTTCAAGTGGCGAAAGCGAGACGGCAACCGTTTCTGACAGCTCCAAATACCAAAGCGCTTGCTAAACCGATAATCGTGTCTTGACCGTTCCTAAGACTAACTTTTCCATGTGCCGGAGCTTCTACTTCAGCTTTTTAATTCATTAATACATGAGACAAAATCATTTTCAGCACGACTGTTTGTTTAAGAAACAACATGAAACGTCTAGTACGCAATCATAAGTACGTGATTGGCTGAAAAGGGAAGTGAAATTAAAAAAGGGAAGTGAATTGACAAGCAGCCATAACTCTTATCTCAGTCAGTCACAGATTTCCAGCACAAATGACATAAATAATTACCACAGTGTATAACCGGATGGGAAAGAGTGTCCTCCACTAACTGCAGTATTGCAATAATATTAGCTTCTCTGGTGTGTGACGCTACGTCACATAAATGGACATTTGGAGAAAGGGAAAAGAAGTTTTTGCTATACGACGTGTGAACCATAAATTATCGAAAAACTAAGTATGTCTGCGCGATGTATAACCATTAGTAAAAATTGTAAATTATTATTATCCAAACACAAATATCGATGCAATTAAAAAAGAATAGTTTTTGTATAATCTCTGTGGAACATAGGCCATGAAGATCAGAGACAATGCTTTGATTGAACTCTCTCTCCTGTTTTTGTTTTGTGTAGAGGTAAGCCGCCATTGTAGCGCTGGATAATATTTAATGTAAGTTTGGTTGTAATTTAGTAACATATACTTATAATTGTTATTAGAAAGTGTGTATTATTGACTTAGTTGTCACCTCTCATGATAGCAACCTTTAATTGTAATTAACAAAGTTTTTACAGAACTTCGTAGTGTAGGCAGCTCATCTCCCCTAGCAGGATTTAGTCGGCCATTACGCTGACTGTATATTTAATTAAAATTTCATGTCATAATAACAAATGCAAATGCGAGAGACTTCTCAATTTTGATCTTTCATTAATTTCAAAGTTAAAAAGAGTAGTGACAGATTTCATTTACTAAAATTCACAGCACTGAATGAGTTCAGTATGTTTCATGTTGCCCGCTTAACATTCGATGAGATTCTTTCCAGTTTTGCCTTGCAAATAATGAACAAGAAATATTGAAAATCATTCCATTCAATAAGCTCCGCAATATCTCAGTTAATCTTTGTGACATTTGGTACATAATTAACCAGTAGCCCCTGAGACCCATATTAATAATTACAGTTTGCGTAAGAATACGAATATTTTCTTTTCTAAATAGCAGCGCTCACGCAAACTATTTATTAGAAGGCGGTGAGTTGCGTGTTGTGTTTAAAAAATACTATATCGTACGTACTTCGAGGCAGCCGATGTCCGTATGAATGTTATCGCGGTATAAGTTAATTAAAAGTCTCAGGCTAGCCCACAATATTGAAACCACCCCAACCAAAATCATAAAATATAATTATAAAAATAAAGATATATAACTATCCCGTGATAAGGGACCCACATCCATATATACAGTTATACCGTGATTGGTGGTGCTATTGTATTTAACTTTGTACATATGTGTTGGTAAAAGTAAAGTTCCGCGTCCTGTCCCTAGACAGGCCAGCCGGGTCCGACCGATCGCCGTGTCATCCTCTGCTACTGGCGTCATCGGAAGTGGTATGGAGGGTATGTGGTGAGCACACCGCTCTCCCGGTCGTTGCCCAGTTTCTTGGCCTTGGAACAGCTACTAATCGGTCAAGTAGCTCCTCAGTTGGCCTCACGATCCTGAGTGCATCCGGTTCCAGTCCTCTCACCAGGGAAAGATCCCTGTGTGAATGTTGTAATCCGCAAGTACACCTCCTGTACTCGGTTGGTTTTATACATATTTAACACATGAAGTAACAGATACCAACACCGCCTGCTCTATCTGGTGGTACCCGGCAAACAGGGAAAATAATTTTTAGTGGCACCCGGCAAACGGGGGAAATAATTTTTTTGTAAATTCTTACAAAGCAGGATAACTCTGAACTGAATAATAGGGCTGCGGATTCGTCTTTCCCTCGTGATTAATCTGACCATACATAGTCTCAGGCAACTGATACCACAGATACGACAAATACATAGTACACTATAAATTATTTAAATGTCATTTATTATTCAACCTCTTTTACTTTATCTGATGGATATCAAGAGGCGAGAAGGAGCGGAATGAGAACGCAATACGCTTATATATCTTTAACACAATTATGATTTATTACCTAAACGCACTTGTATCTTTTTTTATCAATAAGAATTTCGGACTACCTAGAACAGAACTAAAGTGGGAATTTAAAATGGCCAAAATTACTTTTATACTTTTCGGTGACCAGCGAGCCATGTCCAAACGTGACGGAAATTCGTATCTCGCGGCTCAAGCTCCTATTCACTGTTGCGTTGTCTGGTGCACTATTTTTCTTTCAGCTCATCATACTCTTTCTTCAATGTGATTTTCAAATTTTTTGGTGCTTGACATAAAACTGGCTATTGTCTTTTGTATATCCTCTGATAATGACGAGACAAGGTAATAGCTAGTTTCACTTATGGCAGAAAATTGAATTTTTAAAAAAAATGAGGAAAAATGGGGCAAATATTTTGTGAAATGATTAGTCTAAAATGAAGAAATAAAATAGATTATGACGGGCCTTAAATAATGATTGATATCATGTATAGCTATTCGAACACTGAAGCAAAAGTGTGATTGACATTGTTTTGCGTACTTAAATATTTAAAACAATAAGCAACGAACCATAGCGACTGATACGCTCATACGTCAGTTAAGAAGAAAGAGCACTAAGTACAGTCCGCATTTCGCTTGGAACTGCTCTGTAATTTACGGTTCCAATTTATTCAGTTTGTTGTTATTATTAAGTGAATACAGATCAAGAAAAAGCAAATGAGATGTCGATAGGGAATTTAAGAATTAACTTAGAATTTTAAAGAGTACTAAGGGGGTATTGGCCTAGTGGTAATTCCCGTAAATTCCCTGATGACATTCAAGCGATTAAATCTTTACCAGAACGATTTTTTTCCGCTCTGTGTTGCGCTGACATGAAACTTCCTGCTACATTAAAACTGCGTGCAGCACCAGCTTTCGAAGCTAGGACTTCTGTCTTTCTCGGACAAGTGCTCTGCCCACTTAGGTACCCGAGCACGACTTACGAACCGCCTTCTTCACAGTTTTAATTCCGTTTCATGAAAATGAGTAAATCTCTGCTTCAAAAAACAATAGCATTCATTTCGAAGGACGATGAGTTTTCTGTAGTTGAAGCTAAAAAAGGTTTGCGACAGGTAGGTTCCCAGAATGTTGACGAATGCACATAAGGAAACACGGGAGACAGTGCAGCGTGGTTTTTGGAAGAGTAAGAGAATTCTGGAGACGACTTGCTCGCGAGAATTATGCCAGGAGATGAAACCTGGCTGCTTCATGAAAAGGTGATCGATGGAGTAGCATGCAAATTCGTCGAAGAAAAACAAATCCAAACCTGCGCCTTCATTAGGAAAAGTGAAGCTACCTTTTTTTCGATGAATCTAAATGTTACGAGAGACATTCTCAGTCTCAAACACCTATTCGTTATACGCAGACTGAAGTGACGAATGAAAATTACTGTCGATATCAGGATTCGAACCCAGGCCTCCTGCTCATTATCCAGTCTCGCTAACCACTATGCCACCCTGGCACATTGGCTTTACACAACTGCACGGACTGCCTTAGCTCGTCTCCCTACTTAATCCGAACTCCCTTTCACGCCTTAGCCCACTTAGTATTCACCCCGAACTCGAACAGCTAGTAGACTGAGGCGTGAATGGGAATTTGATCGAGATGGAAGGCGTGCTAAGGCAGTTCATGCAGTTGTGCAAAGCCAATGTGTCAGGGTAGCGTAACGGTTATCGCATCTGCGTAGTTCGCGGGACACATGGGTTCAAATCCCGGCCTTGGTGCAAATTTTCATTTGTCAATCCAGTCTCATACATACATCATAGTTGTCTTTTATTTTCAACAGAGGAGGACTGTAGCTTGTGGACGTTATCCTATACGCACCCACCATTAGTTCTGACACTACGTACCAACCTTTACAAAACTCCATGCTCGAATGTGTCACGCTCGACAACATAGAGAAAAACACATAGTTTTCCTGCTGCATGATAACGCCCGGCCATATATCAGTGAGAAAACACAACTGATATCACGAAGCTTGGGTGGACAACAATGAAACACTCACCCTACAGCCCAGATCTAACCATGCGTTTACCACATTTTCGGTAAACTGAAGGAATCCCTTCGTGGACCGAGATTTGAAGATGAAGATTCCCGTATGCAGGCTGCTAAACTGTAGTTTTGACGTGTTGGTCCCGCCTTCTACCGCGCAGGTGCACGTGAGTTAGTTCAAATGCTTCAAATGGCTCTGAGCAGTATGGGACTTAACTTCTGAGGTCATCAGTCCCCTAGAACTTAGAACTACTTAAACCTAACCAACCGAAGGACATCACACACCCATGCCCGAGGCAGAATTCGAACCTGCGACCGTAGCGGTCGCGCAGTTCCAGATTGTAGAGCCTAGAACCGCTCGGCCACCCCGGCCGGCGTGAGTTACTTCCGCGGTGGCTTAAGGCAGTTGGATGAAGATTTGGTGGAAAAACAACATTTTGACTCTCAACAATCAACAACAGTTTGTCTCTCAACAATCTAAACAATCTATAAATAATGTAAATAAGTTATACACAACTGCAACTAGTCACTTTTTTGAATTATAAAGCTTTATTCCATAAACCGGTTTTCAAACCTTTTCAGGTTCATCTTCAGATGGTTTCGGGAGGATCCGGGAAGTTACATGATTACTGGTAGTAGCATAATGCTGGGTGCTGGCTTGTGACAGTATAGGCGGCTTTTTTCGGATCTGTCTGCCTCCATTTTGATGTCCAGAACACTTTCACACAACAACAAGCAACAGTTGTAAACCGCATGCTGAATGCTGGTAAAGTGTAAACTAATACAGTTCGTGTGAAAGTGTTCTGGACATCAAAATGGAGGCAGACAGATCCGAAAAAAGCCACCTATACTGTCACAAACCAGCACCCAGCATTATGCTACTACCAGTAATGATGTAACTTCCCGGATCCTCCCGAAACCATCTGAAGATGAACCTGAAAAGGTTTGAAAACCGGTTTATGGAATAAAGCATTATTATTCAAAAAAGTGACTGGTTGCAGTTGTGTATAACTTATTTACATTCTGAAAAGGTTTGAAAACCGGTTTATGGAATAAAGCATTATTATTCAAAAAAGTGACTGGTTGCAGTTGTGAATAACTTATTTACATTCAATATACAGTGACGGTTCTACAATATCCGTAATGGGTAAGCATAATCTATAAATAAACTGCATAAGTTTCAAAGGTATGGAAAATAAATCGAATGTTCTAACGTTCTGCGTGGTGTCTGTTAGTTCTATATCGTGTCTCCTTATCACTTTCGCGCAACGACGCTCTGAGCGTGTTTTTTAGGGAATTGACTAGTTTGAACCTGGGATCTGTTGCTGGTAAGGAGACGCCAGACCACACATGACATGTAGAATTCAGAAGAGTTCAGTGAGACTAGCGATGATATAACCAAATACTTAATGATTTCAGCGTCAGCTCCACTGCACTCCCTATAAAAGAATCTTAATACTAACTAAATTTAGTGGAAGGGGTTCAAGGCTTTCCTATTTTTAGTTAGCTGGTAAAATAACGTCGAAAAAGCAGTTAAGTTTACCATTGGAAATTTTATTCTACTCACAAAACATTGTTTATAAATTGCACTATTGATAAAAGGAAATGTTTTAATACAGAATGCTAAAAACCAACTGCGTTCAACAAAAATGTGAACGAATATTCCCTGAATGGGTTTCCAAGTTCTACAATGGATCGAAGGATGACCTATGCCATATCACATTCATAATTTAGGTTTAAATTAAGTTTCACGAAAGAGAAAACTATCAAAATGGCCTACAGTGACCCTTAATTATCTTTAATTACTTATCTAACTTGTCGTAAATTACAGTGGCTGATGTGGCTTCTCAATAACTATATAACAGAAAAATCATCGCGTTTCAGATTTTTACTTCAAGTGGCAAATGTGAACACCATGAGCTATAATTGACGATCGACACTAGTATTACGCAAAAAGGGGGTGTAACAGATGAGGCTTCTGCAGTTCTGAGTGAAGCTTTATGCGCTGTTATGCGGCATCGCGTGCGTTCATTACCTTGTCGGTGATCGTCAGGGGGCGGCGGGCAGCACAACTCCGCTCACCTCGCCGTCTCCGAAGCAACTCTTTTTCTCACTTCTCCTTACTACAATTTACCGAAGTTGGTTCAAAAAAAACTATCTGGCTGTGTTTTCATCTGACCAATCAGGGTCTCAATGTTAACCTTAAGCTCCACCTACAAAAATTCTGTCTTTCCAATGAGAAACGTTGTCTTGATGGAAGATGACATTCTTCCCTGCTAAACCTGGCCTTTCTTCGCGTATCTTTTGTTGCAATTTGTCCAGGAGGTTAGCATAGTATTCTCCAGTAATTGTTTGCCCAGTGGCGAATAATCTACAAACAGAATCCCCTTCGCATCCCAGAACACTGATATGACCTTTCCCGCTGAAGGAATTGTCTTTCCTTTCTTTGGTGGCGGAGAATCAGTACGTTTCCACTGCTTTCACTGTTGATTTGTCTCTGGGGTATAGTAGTGCACCCAAGTTTCATCTGTGGTCACAAACTGGCGCAAAAAATTTTGTTCGTTTCTCCTAAAATGGGTCAAACATTGTTCCGATATGTCCATTCTCGTGCGTTTTTGATCCAGTGTCAAGAGTCGCGACAACAATCTTCCAGATAATTTTTTCATTTCTAATTCTTCAGTTAAAAAGTGATTTACCCTTTCAGATGACATCTGGCAAGCGTGAGCAAATCCAAGCACTTTCAATTGGCGATACTCCATGACCATTTTGTGCACTTTTGCAATGATTTCTGGAGTAGTGACACATCTTGGCCGACCATTGTGCGGATCACCATTTAAGCTCTCCCGACCAAATTTAAATTCATTTGTCCACTTGGCAACAGCTGAATATGAAGGAGCAGAGTCCTCCAGTTTATTCTGGAAGTCGGCATGAATGTCCTTTGCTTTCGTACCTTTCTTTACTAAGTACTTAATCTCTGCTCGAATCTCGATTTTTTCCATCTCCGCAAATCACTATGCGAGAACAACAAAAGAGCCAATTCACTGCCACAACTCTCTTCCAAGAGCACTGACGTGGCACGTGTTTACAGGCAACAGTCCAATGAATATCACATGAACAACTCGTTGCGCTAGCGCTGACCTCTCGTGGTGATTCCGTGAACTTTTCAAACCACCCTCGTACTTTGAATCGAAAGCCCTGCAGAAGCATCTTCATTGCCCCCGCAAATTCGGCCGAGAATTGTCATGAAGAAGGAAACGTGTGACAGTTATGTTATGTGGGCTGTGTGACATCAGGCGAAATCTCTCACCAGGCCCTCACACTTGGCAGGAGACACTATCTATCTTGGCAGTTTTACGTGCTCACTGTGCGCTCGGAACTGACAAGAGGGATGTGAGGAGATCGGTGGGCATACTGCAGACACTGTTCAACACATCTGTGCAAAATTTAATCGACTTTCACTGTGGCTTTCATTTCACAACCGATCGGACCTCACTTTCCCAGTTGCTCTTATACGTAGAAAGGTGTAGACTTCTGTTTATTACCTGATCAGTGTCGATTTAAATCGTCTGTAGTATGAAACGGATTGTGAATGATGTGTCTGGAGTGCGAACTGTGATGGAGTGCCTTCTGATACAGCTCCTGTCATTGATGACATACCTTGAGCCTGTTGCCAATGGATATTGAGGGGGGGGGGGGGTTGAAGGGGTGGGCGTGGCTACTGCCAGCACGTGTTCCACGTGCCTTCGATCGTTCAACGGTTGCGTTTAGCCCGATTTATCCCCGCGAAAAGGTTGATCCCTCACTCCTGGTCGAAGACATCGCAAGTTTTCTGATAAAAGAGTTTCAGGCTCTATCTGTGACTGGTAATGATCGTTAGACAAGTGCAGTCGTTTGCGCTGCAAGCTCAGGACATTCACAGAGGATGGAATTATTGGTGGTTACGAGTGCCAGTATTATGCGCGTCATGGGATGTGGCTGCCAAGCAGAGTAACAACTGCAACCAACTGCAGGTGGTCGCTCACGTCGATACCAACGATGTGTTGAGATCTACGTCCTGTTCATTTTATTTGGCATCATCTCGAGACTCCCCTAATAATAACGTAGACGGCTCCCCCCGTCGGAGGTTCGAATCCTCCCTCGGGCATGGGTGTGTGTGTTGTCCTTAGCTTAAGTTAGTTTACGTTACATTAAGTAGTGTGTAAGCTTAGGGACCGATGACCTCAGGAGTTTGGTCCCGTAAGACCTTACCACAAATTTCCAATAACGTAGATTCCCAAATCCGTATCTTACTAACCTTGTAGTCCTTTGTTGTTCAGAACTGCAGGTCCGCAGCTTTTTACCAGTATGTGGACTGTGCAACACAATTAAAGGATCACCTTTTCGAAACCCTGTAATTGTCTCCCATTGATACGAGTAAGTTTGAAATGTGGGTCAACGGTGCCTACAAACTGCTTCTGTAATGGCGCAGAAGAATGGCACACTACAACTTGTGAGTAGATTGTATAGGTTTTTTTATTGGTTACGCCACGTAGCGCTCTGTATGAAAATGGCTCTGAGCACTATGGGACTCAACTGCTGTGGTCATAAGTCCCCTAGAACTTAGAACTACTTAAACCTAACTAACCTAAGGACAGCACACAACACCCAGCCATCACGAGGCAGAGAAAATCCCTGACCCCGCCGGGAATCGAACCCGGGAACCCGGGCGTGGGAAGCGAGAACGCTACCGCACGACCACGAGATGCGGGTTGTATGAAAATCACTGGCTGTGCTGTGTGCAGTCTGTGGCTGGATTGCATTATTGTTGGCTATTGTAGTGTTGGGCAGTTGGCTGTTAACAGCGCGTAGCGTTGCGCAGTTGGAGGTGAGCCGCCAGCAGTGGTGGATGTGGCGAGAGAGATGGCGGAGTTTTGAGAGCGGATGTCCATCAGAGACAGTAAATTTGTAAGACTGGATGCCATGAACTGCTATACATATTATGACTTTTGAACACTATTAAGGTAAATACATTGCTTGTTCTCTATCAAAATCTTTCATTTGCTAACTATGACTATCAGTAGTTAGTGCCTTCAGTAGTTAGAATCTTTTATTTAGCTGGCGCTCGCTGTATTGCAGTAGTTCGAGTAACGAAGATTTTTGTGAGGTAAGTGATTCATGAAAGGTGTAGGTTATTGTTAGTCAGTGCCATCCTTTGTTGAGATTATTGAAAGTCAGATTGCGTTGCGCTAAAAATATTGGCTGTCAGTTTAGTGTTGATGAGAATAGGTAAAGAGCGAAATGTCTGAGTACGTTCAGTTCTGCTCAGCTGATTGAAAATCAAATAATGTTAGAGGTTTATCAGCACAGTAATTCATTATTTTTTCTAAGGGGACGTTTCAAACTCATCCTCGAGTTTGGATATGATTCAAACAGTAAGGTTATGAGAAAAAGGTCAGAGCTCAGAAGTTCACGTGAGCTGCAGGTTTTGTTAGTGATGTCACATTGGCACCAAATTTCACCACAACTCTGCCCAACGCCATCGCGAACGTGTCACACTACAGGAAAGTGGTCGCATTTCCTCTTACCCAGATTCCACCTCTTCTCTTGATGCCGCCGCGATCAAGGCCGTAACCGCGCCTCCCAGAATTAAAACCACGTGGTTTTCGAATGGGTGTCCAAGGACAACGTGTCAGACACAGCGCCGGTCAGAATAGACACGAAAAGACTTTGGGAGGTGGCACAAAGGGCGTAAATCAAACCATCCCTTCCTCGCGTTGATTCCCACATATTTCACCGTCGAAAGCGACAGTTGCTGAGAACATTTGACCCCGTACGATTCAGCACTTCTGTAAGGACATCGTGGGTCTTCAATAGCACTGAACGTGATCTGATCCCTTTGAAGTGTAGCGCGACCACAGTTTTTGCTCTGATACATAGGGTGGAACCACTAATGACCTCCTTCCCCAAATCAACCAACCAGTCAACCAACCCAACGTCGACGGCGGCTTTCTACATCTACATCTACATTTATATTCCGCAAGCCATCCAACGGTGTGTGGCGGAGGGCACTTTACGTGCCACTGTCATTATCTCCCTTTCCTGTTCCAGTCGCGTATGGTTCGCGGGAAGAACGACTGCCGGAAAGCCTCCGTGCGCGCTCGAATCTCTCTAATTTTACATTCGTGATCTCCTCGGGAGGTATAAGTAGGGGGAAGCAATATATTCGATACCTCATCCAGGAACGCACCCTCTCGAAACCTGGACAGCAAGCTACACCGCGATGCAGAGCGCTTCTCTTGAAGAGTCTGCCACTTGAGTTTGCTAAACATCTCCGTAACGCTATCGCGCTTACCAAATAACCCTGTGACGAAAAGCGCCGCTCTTCTTTGAATCTTCTGTATCTCCTCTGTCAACCCGACCCGGTACGGATCCCACACTGATGAGAAATACTCAAGTATAGGTCGAACGAGTGTTTTGTAAGCCACCTTTGTTGATGGACTACATTCTCTAAGGACTCTCCCAATGAATCTCAACCTGGCAGCCGCCTTACCAACAATTAATTTTATATGATCATTCCACTTCAAATCGTTCCGTACGCATACTCCCAGATATTTTACAGATGTAACTGCTACTAGTGTTTGTTCCGCTGTCATATAAATATACAATAAAGGATCCTTCTTTCTATGTATTCGAAATACATTACATTTGTCTATGTTAAGGGTCAGTTGCCACTCCCTGCACCAAGTGCCTATCCGCTGCAGATCTTCCTGCATTTCGATGCATTTTTCTAATGCTGCAACTTCTCTGTATACTACAGCATCATCCGCGAAAAGCCGCATGGAACTTCCGACACTATCAACTAGGACATTTATACATATTGTGAAAAGCAATGGTCCCATAACACTCCCCTGTGGCACGCCAGAGGTTTTTTAAAGTCTGTAGACGTTGAGGAGAATTGTGCTGAAATTTGGTGCCACCTTACATTTCACATGAACTACTGAGTTTGACCTTTGTCTCGCAAGCTAGCTGTTAGAAGAATCGCCGACCCCGACAATGACGTTGCCGGCTTCCACACTTTTACACCATTACCAAGGCAGCTGGTAGGCACCTTTGGGCCAAGTTTCAAACTTATGCGTCGCAATGGAAGTTAATGACGCGGTTTCAAAACAGTTGTCTTTTAATTGTGTTACACAGTGCGTGTTTATGGTGAACTTTTAACTTTATAAATGAAGAATAATAACTTCAAATCTTCTTCATTCGTTATTGTTTAGCACGTAAACAACATGAGATCGATGCATTGAACGACTGGTCTATTCTTCAGTCTCAATCAGTCGGTGTTGTCACCGTCACCAATGGCAAAAATAATGCAGAACCATCTTGGAAACAAACGCATACCTGCCGTCTGCTCAAATGTCTGTCAAGACTGTCATCACGACAACCGCCAAAAACGCTCCCACTCTCTCCAGCTGAGGACGCTGCTTTTATTCTAATGGCTTGTGATGTCATTCCCATGGCGTCAGACAAGTTCTTTGTCAGAATTTCGATGTGTTTTAATTCTCAAATTAAGTAAAGTGTAAATTTTAGTTATGTTGATGGCCAGTAGTACAGGTAGTTCAGTACACCAAAATGACGTTGGAAAACACTCGCCAGTTGCCGGTCCCCTTCGCATGTAAATCGAAGGCGTCTGCTGTAATCAATGGTAAAAGAATTCGGTTGTTTTGAGAAATTGCTCAATAAAATTTGCATAAAATTTCATAAATAAGATATTTCGAGTGCATCCATCAAGGATTTTTTATTATTCAGTTGTCATTGTGTTCAAATATTTCTAGAGCGACGACATATTTTCAGAATCGTAAGTTCTGTCCAAAATTTTGTTCTTTAAAATACGACAATGGGTACTTAACATTGTTTACTTGCAAACTGAGTGCACTTTACATGAGTTACCAATGCCTTAACACTGTTCACTTGCTGCACGAGTTAACGAAACATTACTGTGAAATCTCTCAAAGGTACAAATTTAAAAGTTCAGAATTGTTTCAGAGTATGGTACAAAGATTTGCATTACCAAATTTTGGATTAATGAAGTAGAAGATAACAAGTCAATAAAATTCTCTGATATTACGCGTGACCCTTAACATTTCTGCCATCACACTGTCAAGCAAACTCACGTTAACTATGGTAAAGTACTCAACTTAACATTGCTTGCTTGCTTAAAGAAGGATTGAAAGTCTCCCGATTAGTAACAACGTTTGAAGCGTATCTGCGCTCAGGAACATGTACAGCATCTTTACTTGAGTCGTTTCCTGCTTTGATTGAAATACATCAATTTCTCCAAAAAGTTTCTCTACAAAAGTTTCATAATTCCGGTAAATAGTGCTCTCGTAGCAGGCTTTGTGAATATGTTGACAGAAGACGTCACCCACAAAACCTCTTATGTCATAGCGAAAAACGTGGTTCTGGCTTCGAAACATGTTGGTAAACCTGGGTGTAATTTTAAAAAAAAAAAAATATTACGAAAACCTCTCAACAACACGAAGAAAGCTTCTAAGATGCTACTCCAGGCGGGTGTAAAATGAATGTGCGCAACGGAAAATTCTGAACGCGAAAATTAAGATTTGGCTGTGTCTGACTAGCCCCTGAAGCAGATCTTAGGACTGTGATATTATTTTCTCCTTTTTGCTCTTTAACATATAAATTACAACATCAACTTAAATGAATGGTTAAGAGAACTAGTAACTACAAAATGATAAAGTTGTTTCTGCTTATGCATTTATTGTAGATTAAAATCCCTTTATATATAACAAATGTTTGTATATCAATGTCCAATGCACATAAAGAGATACAAATGAATTTCCTAACTAATGTGATTGATCAAATTGCCCAAATCTGGCCCTTTTTATGGCTACGTGATCTGATATAAATAACGCGAGATGGCTGACATCACCTGTGTACCAAACACTAGAAGACAATACTTTCAAAGATGAAGTACAGTGCTGTGCAACCTCAATGGAAATACAACATACGTGATCACAGCTGTTTTGCTTTATAGCCCTAATAAGCAGAAGCAATTAGCAATATCACCGTATATTCTGCGTTTAATGTGTCTGTGATGGTTCTCGTACACGTCTGTAACGATGGAAGAACTCCAGCCACAAAATAAAAAAACTCTACTAAACTCTAACACTGTCTTCTCCTCTCTGTGTTCTACAGACGAGAAACACGAAACCCCAGCCACAAGGATGGAGTTCAGATTACGTCTCAACGTAAGTATAGGTAGTAGAAGTGCTCTCAGTCACTGTACGCTGCGTGCTCAACGACGACTCCCTACCAGAGGCGAAGTCCAGGATCGTATAAGTTCGCAACAGTGCAGTGCCTAACCGTTCTAAAATCTCCTGAGAGCAAAGACAGCAAGTCCGTCTGTACACAACAAAAGCAAATACTGAGCGACCGTCAAAAACGGGCGCTCAAAACGGAAGACTACTTTCTCTCCACCGCTAACTTCCCAGCACAGCTTGGCTCCCCTCCCTCGTCACTACAGAAAGCGAATCATATTCTCGAAACCACGGAATATTCTCCCTCTCTCCAGATTCTTCGGAACGCCGACCAACCATATTTTAGTCTTTTGTCGTCCAGCGCGGGAAGTTTGCGAGGAAATACCTATCCCCGTTAATTAGAAATTCATACAATGGTACACTTCTCAGAGTAAAAATCCTCGTAAATAACCCAGCCTGCGTGATTTCCGAGGTAATGCTTCCTTGTTCCCCTCTGCTGCGTCCAAGATTTTCAGAGTTTCTGGTTATCCTACTTGCCTCGCTACAAAACCGGCCAGCCGCCACTCTATTGTGCTTCAGCGCTCAGGTGCCTCGATCATCCGTTTTGGGCTACTTCCTGCTTTTAGCAGGAACAACACACGTCTACGGGCTTTTCCACCCAGGGCTTGGGTTACGCCTGCCTTTTGATTTCCACTGGCGTTCCAACCTCTGCTAGTAAAGGCAATCACTCATTACCCGTTTCGATAGTAAAGACAATACCATCACCTTTCATGCAGTAAGCGTTAACAACTATTTACAAGGTGTACGTGACAATGTCAGTCTTCTTTAAATATTCATATATATGATGTACAACCTATCAAACAATACCTAATTCCGGTTTTAAATCACGGCAGGGTATGTAGATGAGTGCTTGTAAGGTGTGAAATTATAGCCACCTGATAAAGTAAATATACGCGTAAGTTCATTGACATATGTTCCGTTTTGCAACTAAATGAAAGGCAGTTTTGTTTGTATGCCATTTGCGTTTCGCTTCTTTTATTTGTAAAGCATCTTCAGTCGCCCTATTGCATATTATTTTTACTATATAATAAATGAATTACATAATAGTTACCAATATCTTACTATAGACATTTCGTTTTCCCTTGTTATACCCTCGTTTTTAAGGTTAGAAACAACTCCTACAGCGCGAGTTTCATGGAGCTAAATTGTCATTTGGTGCTACTTACGGCCGGCGGTAGTGGCCGTGCGGTTCTAGGCGCTACAGTCTGGAACCGCGAGACCGCTACGTTCGCAGGTTCGAATCCTGCCTCAGTCATGGGTGTGTGTGATGTCCTTAGGTTAGTTAGGTTTAAGTAGTTCTAAGTTCTAGGGGACTGATGACCTCAGATGTTAAGTCCCATAGCGCTCAGAGCCATTTGAACCATTTGTTACTTACGGTTTGTGATATTGTTCAATGTGTGTCGTCATGAAGATGTATTTAATCGTTCTGCATATTCCTGATGGCCGATTTTCAGCGCTTTTTTTTTAACGACATTTATTTCAACGCTTCACGTCCACTTTTCACTGTGTGCTTAATGTGTGTGTTCACAGTACGTAGTGTTGTCAATCGTCGCTGTGTATCTTTCATCTTTTGTTTGTGTTGTGTAAGTGTTGTTAGATATTTCTTCATTTTGTGTGTGTGTGTGTGTGTGTGTGTGTGTGTGAGTGTGTGTGTGTGTGTCTGTGTGTGTCTGTGTGTGTGTGTGTGTGTGTGTGTGTGTGTGTGAGAGAGAGAGAGAGAGAGAGAGAGAGAGAGACCGAGGGTGGGAGAAGAGAGGAGGTAGGGAGACGAGATTAATTAATTATTTAGTCTTGTTGTGTTTTAGATTTCTGTTTGTTATTGTTTTAGTGGTGAACATGATCAGTGAGTTATTGCTTGTATTGATTTAGTCATTAATTACTTTCTTTTAACAAACAGGAATGTAATACATAGCCAGACTAAATAATTAAGTACTCCCCTCTCCCTTGCTCTCTCTCTCTCTCTCTCTCTCTCTCTCTCTCTCACACACACTCTCTCTCTCTCTCTCTCACACACACACACACACACACAATGAACACATATCAAATCACAGACATACAACTCACGCAATAGACGAAAGATAAACACACAGGGACAGTTGGCAACACTTCACAATGTGAAAACCCACACACAGTCAATGCACAGCGAAAAGTGCATGTGAAATGTTGAAACAAATGTGGGCGAAAAAACGCCGAAAATAGGCCGTCTGGAGCATGGCGACCGTGTAAATACATCTACAGGACGACACAAGCTACTAAAGATGCTTCATAAATAAGAGAAGCGAAACGGGTTTGACAAAAAACAAACAGCCTTCACTCAGTTGCAAAGACGAAACATACTTCCTTGAATTTTGAAGCAACTAAGGAACGACGGAAAACTAAAAAAGACGATAAATATAAGTAAATAGATGAATATGAAAAAGGGAGGTTTTGTGTAGCGACCGAATGTGTCTGTTATGTTACGTCAGAACAACATTTACTAGGTGGAATTAGAGCTATGACGAACAAAGCAGATATCTGAAGAAATCGATTTGTAGTAGATCGATTGGTTGCAGTCTATCTCGCATTTTCGGAAAAGCGTAGCAAGTTGAAGGGAATCACATCACAAGAGTGTCGCTTCGTAGCAGAAGAGATTATCTCTGGTCTCTGGTGGCTTTGATGTGGTAAAGACGGCCAGTCGTGCAAAATGAAGACGGAGCTCACCGTCTGCAGCATCGCTGACAGGACCAGTTGCGAACATTTAATACAGAGCCTAGTGGTCGGTCTGGTTCAGTGGCTCAGACTGTTCTGCGAAAGTGCAGGCCGCAGATTTCTTGACTTGGGTGGATAGGTGTCGGGATCACGTTAATGGACCAGAGGTCCACTACACAAACCAGGCAGATATGCGGGTAGGGGGAGCTGTGTGAACACTACAGACCGGCTTTTAAGGTTACAGTGTCTCGTAAAAGTGCAAACAGTGGTACTGTCATAAAGGGAGCATCTTTAAACATTAGTCATGAAATACCGAGGGGAGATCTAGAAAACATCGTTAGCGGAGTTGTAAATTGGTAAATAATCATCGCTTCAAGAGATCATAGAAAGCACTGAAAAAGAAATTGTTATAAGTGTTGGAAGCTGGTTATAGCCGGAAATAAGTTGAGCCGAACATTCTACCCAGAACCTAACGGTGTACAGATAGGATGACTAAATTCAGCTGGTGCTGTCATGTTCGTTGGCATTAGTAATTTATCTTCTAGTGAAAGTAATTAGTTACCGTGAGTTAGTACGAGTAGATGCCATTGTCGCTATGATATAGTTGCTGAATGGTTAAGAAAATTGGGGTCTCATTCCGAATAATTATAATAATTATAGTTTATGGTGGTTTCAGTCTACTCTCGATATGTTGGCGAAAACGTATATGTAAAGAGAGTGATTGTAATAAAACATTGACAGATATTGTACTAAATGCTTTTTCTTTCAGAAACTGTTTGAAGCAGTTAGTTCAGAGACTCACACGAAGTCCGGTAGCCAGACGCAAAGCATCCTCTTCCAGCATACATTTACAGTGCCCATAAACATTGATGCTAAGAAAAGGCCGCAAAAGGAATTGATATCACACATTTATATGTGACAGAAATTTCACGTACTTAGAAGCAAGCAATGCCCCTGCAGTAGAAGACATTCTCTCAGAACAACTGACATCCTTGCCAGATTATGACAAAACTGTTTCACCTGGTATACAGCGTATATGAGACAAGCGAAATATAATCAGACTTCAAGAACAAATAAATAATTCCAATTCCAAAGAAGGCATGTACTGAGCCGGCCGGTGTGGCCGTGCGGTCTAGGCGCTTCAGTGTGGAACCGGGTGACCGCTCCGGTCGCAGGTTCGAATCCTGCCTCGGGCATGGATGTGTGTGATGTCCTTAGGTTAGTTAGGTTTAAGTAGTTATAAGTTCTAGGGGACTGATGACCACAGCAGTTAAGTCCCATAGTGCTCAGAGCCATTTGAACCATTTTGAAGGCATGTACTGACACGTGTGAAAATTAGCGAACCATCAGTTTAATAAGTCATGGCTGCAAAATACTGACCTGGATTATTTATTTGTAGAAAGCAGTTTGGGTTCCAGAGAAATGTGGAGTCACGCGGGGCGATGCTGATTCTAGACGTAGAAGATAGGTTCAAGAAAGACAAACCTCCGTTAATAACATTTGTAGGTTTAGAGAAAGTTCTTGACCATGTTGAATGTAGTTGTTTCTTTGAAATGTTCAAGGTAGCAGAAATCAAATAAAGGAGCGAAAGGTTTACAACTTGCACAGAGACCAGACTGCAGTAATAAAGAGTCAAAGGACATGAAAGAAAAACAGTGGGTGAGAAGGGAATGAGACAGGATCGTAGTCCATCCCAGATGTTATTCAATCTTTACAATGAGCAATCTGTGTAGGAAACCAAAGAATAATCCGGAAAGGGAATTTAAATTCAGAGAGAAAATACAAAGACTTTGAGGTTTACTTACGACACTGTAACTCTATCAGAGACGGCATAGTAGTTGACGAATAGCTTAACGTAATGGATAGTGTCTTGAAGAGAGGTTATGAGAGCAACATCGAAGCACATACAGCAAGAATAACTAAATCACACGATACTGATGGTATTAGACTAAGAAACCGGATACTAAAAGCAATAGCTGCGTTTCATTCTTTAAGCAGTAAAATAATTCACGGCGGCCGAAGTAAAAAGGATATAAATGCAGACTGACATTACTGAAAAAGGTAAATTGGTTAAAGTCGAACATAAATTAAATGATGTTGTTGTTGTTGTTGTGGTCTTCAGTCATGAGACTGGTTTGATGCAGCTCTCCATGCTACTCTATCCTGTGCAAGCTTCTTCATCTCCCAGTACCTACTGCAATCTACATCCTTCTGAATCTGCTTAGTGTATTCATCTCTTGGTCTCCCTCTACGATTTTTACCCTCCACGCTGCCCTCCAATGCTAAATTCGTGATCCCTTGATGCCTCAAAACATGTCCTACCAAGCGATCCCTTCTTCTAGTCAAGTTGTGCCACAAACTTCTCTTCTCCCCAATCCTATTCAATACCTCCTCATTAGTTACGTGATCTACCCACCTTATCTTCAGCATTCTTCTGTAGCACCACATTTCGAAAGCTTCTATTCTCTTCTTGTCCATACTAGTTATCGTCCATGTTTCACTTCCATACATGGCTACACTCCATACAAATACTTTCAGAAACGACTTCCTGACACTTAAATCTATACTCGATGTTAACAAATTTCTCTTCTTCAGAAACGATTTCCTTGCCATTGCCAGTCTACATTTTATATCCTCTCTACTTCGACCATCATCAGTTATTTTACTCCCTAAATAGCGAAACTCCTTTACTACTTTAAGTGTCTCATTTCCTAATCTAATTCCCTCAGCATCACCCGAGTTAATTCCACTACATTCCATTATCCTCGTTTTGCTTTTGTTGATGTTCATCTTATATCCTCCTTTCAAGACACTGTCCACTCCGTTCAACTGCTCTTCCAAGTCCTTTGCTGTCTCTGACAGAATTACAATGTCATCGGCGAACCTCAAAGTTTTTACTTCTTCTCCATGAATTTTAATACCTACTCCGAATTTTTCTTTTGTTTCCTTTACTGCTTGCTCAATATACAGATTGAATAACATCGGGGAGAGGCTACAACCCTGTCTCACTCCTTTCCCAACCACTGCTTCCCTTTCATGCCCCTCAACTCTTATAACTGCCATCTGGTTTCTGTACAATTTGTAAATAGCGTGTCGCTCTCTGTATTTTACCCCTGCCACCTTTAGAATGTGAAAGAGAGTATTCCAGTCAACATTGTCAAAAGCTTTCTCTAAGTCTAAAAATGCTAGAAACGTAGGTTTGCCTTTTCTTAATCTTTCTTCTAAGATAAGTCGTAAGGTTAGTATTGCCTCACGTGTTCCAACATTTCTACGGAATCCAAACTGATCTTCCCCGAGGTCCGCTTCTACCAGATTTTTCATTCGTCTGTAAGGAATTCGCGTTAGTATTTTGCAGCTGTAACTTATTAAACTGATAGTTCGAATTAAATGATAAGAGATATATTCTGAAGTTATTTGGTAATGGAGGGAAGTGTGAGGGGGTACAAATGTTTGAGTACATTAAGCAGGTTCAGAGTGATGTAGCTTAAGCTACTTATGCAGAAATGAAGAGACGCACAAGGTGTGTCAGCGTGGAGAGCTGCACCAAACCAGTCTTCGGACGGAAGACAGCTATCATCACTGTTGGATGTATATAGCTTTCTGGATTCTGCCGTTACGAGTTCTCTTCAGATTTTTCGACTTGGTTACAGTGGACTACGTCGATGTCGTCGCCATGTATCGCTACCTAAGAATTCCATCTTCACTCGATCGTATACGAAAATTTTAACTACCCTGCTCTCTCCTTCACCATGTAGACAAGCCAGTTTTAGTTACTTTTGGAAACAGAAAATAATATAAAATAAGAAATCTTACCTATCTTTGAGACGCTTCACTGAATTAGAACCAAGTATTCTCATGGCTGACGTTAGAGATGTCCATTTTAGGTGTCAGATTCCGTATTTTCGACTTCAGATGCTAATATCGATATTTAAACTTTGCCCTCTGCAAAACACGACGCATTTCTGACGGAAAGCTTTCGGGTTTCAAGCCAGGTGGCAGCTATCTTAACGTTTTATTTCTGTAAAACTATTATTCGAAGTTCTTCGTTAGTTTTCTGTTTCTGTCTTAAAACTATAACAAGTGCCTTTTCGTATTGTTTTGGCTGCTCACATAAACCACATTAATTTTGAATATGGATTTTCTGTAGGTTGACTTGCCGTTATTCCTTTTTATGTCTGGACAGCACGTCATCTACAAAGTTATCGGGAGAGTTTGCTTAAAGAGCTATTACTTTTGAATGCGTTTTCTGAGAGAGACCAACACGATTACTGCTGTCTGTATTATATCATACCTATAAACTTTAAAAGTTGCTTGTGTACCAGAAAATTTCATTACATCGTCTCCCATGTCTCAGCCAAAGTCGAAATAGATATATTCACTAGATCTAGATGTAATTGGGGCAAGAGCGCCCATACGGTAGTTTGTAAGGAGGGGGGGGGGGGGGGGGGGGAGACGACTAGACCTTGCGGAGTAGAGTATTTTTAAGATTTTGGAAGACGATTGGCGAGCTTTAAGCAGTCGGAAGAAAGTTCAAGTTGCACTGTCTTAAAAACCTCCGTAATATAGAATTTTAGGCCATTTTCTTGAAAGAAAAACACCTGAATACACTGTATTTTTTCCCTTTCCCTTAGAGCTGGGGGGGGGGGGGGGCCGGGATGGGGGACAGCGGAATCCCTTTCCCCCAGGCCATGGGTGCCCTTGATTTGGCATAATGTGTTTTAGCATTCTGTCCCTGTACACAGCGTAGCTGCAGTTACCCTTGGTGATATATAAGTACTTGACGGAAACACTTCCAGCACATCTACCTGCTGAGTTTACTGCGAAAGGTGAATAGCTAGCGTACTGGCAGCTGGTCGTTCCAATGAAGCTCGACATTGCGAGTGGTCAGCGCGGCTGACAGCCATGTGAGGGACCCGCGTTCGATTCCCGGTCGACCTTATCATTTCATCATTATCGAGGCGCAAGTCGCCGAAGTGAGCAGTCAGCGGCCGAATAACTTCAAATGGGATCTTTTGGCCAACAGCATCATTTCATTTCATTCAAAGTAGTGTGCCGGCCCGTGTGGCCGAGCGGTTCTAGGCGCTACAGTCTGGAACCGCGCAACCGCTACGGTCGCAAGTTCGAATCCTACCTCGGGCATGGATGTGTGTGATGTCCTTAGTTTAGTTAGGTTTAAGTAGTCCTAAGTTCTAGGGGACTGATGACCTCAGAAGTTTAGTCCCATAGTGTTCAGAGCCATTTGAACCATTTTTTTTTTTTCCAAGTAGTGAGCATTCAGTAATACGGCCTTAATTCATCAAAATGTTTATGCGTCTTCACGCGTTAATACCCGTAAATAGATTTGAAAACTAAAATTATTGAGATCTGATAAAAAATTAGAACATAATTTGTAATAGGGGTGGGAGTTATCAGATGGTTGTTGCGCGTATATTGTCGTCATGTACGACTCAGTGTAAAAATAAATAAAACAAAGAAAGGGTGGGGGTCCACAATCACATTGAATTAATTGTAGGGGCCTGTGGCCGACTGATGTAGCCAGTGCGACAACATTCATTGTTAGAGAAACGCGTGAATCATCGAATGTATGGCTTGCAAGCAAAATTCCACACGATACAAGAAATGACCGGTACAGATACCTCAGAGACGTACTGCGTAACACGCAACGAAACGCAGTGACGGGACACAAAGAGTGTTCGGTCGCTAATGGCCACTAACAGTGTACCGTCGACTACTCTGATCCAGCCGCGCCTCCTTGAGAACACATCGTATGAATTAAAATATAAAAAAAGTAGAGAAATCAAGAAGTTTAAAATATAATTGAAAGGCAGAACAATTTTGATGTTGTACTCTATTAAGAAAACTTATATCAGATTTCCATAGGAATTTTTACAAAAGCGCAGCAGCATGACTGCGGTGTCGCACCAAGATAACACACGAAAGACGACTCTCACAAGATTGAAGAACAAAAATAGCGGACGAACAAAATTAATACAGCGTTTCCATTCGTCTTGTAGACATGAGGCTTTAACGATCGATACAGCAGAATGGGTGATTAAATTCACAGTAAGTGCACAGGCGTATCGTTTTCGTATTTATTTCTGAAAAATTCATAAGTGCAAATTCTGGTAGACAAAATGTAATAGTACAAGCTCAAAAACGAATTAAGCATTAGAAACAGCTTCGGAGGTAGTGGTTTTACATTGTTGTGTAAAGCACTACGGTACCTACATTATTTTTTCTCTTTATTATTTTGTTTTGTTTGTATTATTTAGTACCAGATGTCAATATATTGAAATAATACATCTATCAGCGTACATGTTTCCATGTATCTGCATGTTTCTTTGCTATAAGAGAGCCTGTTGTCGTCTATCGAAGCAAAACAATCGAGTAGTACGGCTGGGAGTAGGGGACACCTATTGCTGACGTGACAGCTTGGCTGGTGTTTTGGATTTCGAGCGAAAAGAAAAGGAAAATCATTTAAATCAACCATATTGAATGCGGCATAAACAGTTATTAATATTGATTAAACTGTGGACTGTGCGTTCTGATTTAAACGTGGTTGAACTATGACAATTTTCACGTTTGCAAGGGAGGCAAATCGATGAGTCGGCGTTGAAACAAAGGGTGTGCACGATATCAAGTTTCCACATTGCGAAGACTATGCTTTGATGTGAAAAAGCCCTGAACTATATTCTACCAGTCAGTCACCGAAATGAAACTGTATAGCAGGTGCCATGTAGTACATCCTACGCAAGTGCCTCAGTGGCACGTGTTTCAAATTACGCACATTCTGGAACATCAGTCCCACGATACATAGCTCACGATGACAACGGCGACAGTACAACCGTCTTATTATTACCTGCAGCAGATAAATTATGCCTCACGATACATTATTTGCAACCCCAAATCGTCAAATACCTGCATTGCACGTCTTAGTCACCAAACTATCTCGGGATCCCGGAACGAGGTTAGATGCAGTCAGAGTGAAGATTTTTGTTAAGGGTCTCAGTTTCGAAAGTAATGTTGTACCTGTCTTCTCTTTAAAATAAAATGTTGTTCCAGTCGCAATAGTCCATCGACGACAAAAATTGCAATTGCAATAGCATGAACAAGAAAATATAGTTTTTGCTCCATATTCTTCCCTACAACTTTTCTACTAATTAGTAAAATAACAGTCAGACCTACTCCCACTCTTTCGGTGCATTTTCTATGTTTAGTAGATTCTGATTTCTCATCTAACAGATAACGTTTATGATATAAATGAATTTGCAACCCGCTGTTACACACTTTGTGATCAAAAGTATCCAGACACCTGGCTGAAAATGATTTACAACTTCGTGGCACCTTCCATCGGTAATGCTGGAATTAAGTACGGTGTTGACCTACCTTAACCTTGATTACAGCTTCCATTCTCGCAGGCATGCGTTCAGTCAGGTGCTGGAAGGTTTCTTGGGGAAAGGCAGCCCATTCTTCACGTAGTGCAGCGCTAAGGAGAGGTATCGATGTCGGTCGGTGAGGCCTGGTACGAAGTCGGCGTTCCAAAACATCCCAAAGGAATACTATAGGATTCAGATCAGGACTCTGTGCAGACCAGTCCATTACAGGGATGTTATGGTCGTATAACCACTCCGCCACGGGCCGTGCATTATGATCAGTCGCTCGAACGTGTTGGATGTTGCAATCGCCATATCCGAATTGCCTGCTCTTCAATAGTGGGAAGCAATAAAGTGTTTAGAACATCAATGTAGGCCTGTGCTGTGATAGTGCCACGTAAAACAATAAGAGGTGCAAGCACCCTCCATGAAAAACACGACCACACCATAACACCACCACCTCCTAATTTTACTGTTGGCACTACGCACGCTGGCAGATGACATCACCGGGAATTCGCCATACCCACACTCTGCCATCGGATCGCCACATTGTGTACCGTGATTCGCCACTCCACACATTTTTCCACTGTTCAGTCGTCCAATGTTTACGCTCCTTATAACAAGCGAGGCGTCGTTTGGCATTTACCAGCGTTATGTGTGGCTTACGAGCAGCCACAGGACCATGAAATCCAAGTTTTCTCACCTCCCGCCTAACAGTTATAGTACTTGCAGTAGATCCTAATGCAGTTTCGAATTCCAGAGTGATGGTCTGCACAGATTTCTGCCTTTACACATTACGACCTCTTCAACTGTCGGCGGTCTCTGTCAGTCAACAGACGATGTCGGCGTGTACGTTTTCGTGCTGTACGTGTCCCTTCACGTTTCCACTTCACTATCACATCGGAAATAGCGTACCTAGGGATGTTTAGGAGTTTGGAAATCTCGCGTACAGACGTATGACAGAAGTGACACCCAATCACCTGACCACGTTCCGAGTTCAGTGGAGCGCTCCATTCTGCTCTGGCACGACATCTAATGATTACTGAGGTCGCTGATATGGCGTACCTGGCAGTAGGTGGCAGCACAATGCACATAATATGAAAAACTTATGATTTTGAGGGTGTCCGGATACTTTAGATCTGATAGGGTACGACGTGCGTGCGAACCTGTCGTAAACGTGCTTTGTTCTGATTGACCGCGCAGTATCCGAATTTGAAAACTGGTGTACAAATGCTTGGTTTGTTTACAATCGTACGTGAATTGCGTGGGATGGGACCTCAGTGTATTTCGAGTAACTGAGTGCTTTTCTGCGTGCTTGTATACTTATTATTCAACACTGGTACCACGCAGGACGAGTGGTCAGTATTCGGAGACATGACAGGAACGAACATTCGAAGCAAAAAAAGTCTAGTAAATATAGGTTCTAAAACGCGGATTTTAACAGCTACGAGTACTTCTTCATCTTCGCAGTACTGTGAAACAAATCTCTTCTGCTGTTAGCTCTTTGGTTTTCTTGTTGTGAGAGATGGCAATAGAGACCAAAATAAAAAAAAGTCCAAACTTGGGATCTAAAATGTATACCTTAAGAGATGTGAGCACTTCTTCAATAGAAGAGATGCGTTTCACAGTAGTAAAGAGGTATGATGGAAATGCGAGATGGTCTGTCGACAGTAAGTGACCAATAACTGAACTGCGACAAACAACGCGTTTTTAGCTCTGAATTTCAACTCGTGTCCTAATCTAACCACAACCTCGTGAGTTGCAATGTATCCGAGAGAACGGCAGTCAGTAATCAGCAGAAGAGCTAATATCACGATCGCTTTGTTCACGACGATTGAAGGTAAGCTCTAAGAGCAAACACAAGATCGAAAAATGTCAGTTTCAGCGCTAAATAACAAACTGTTATTTATCGCTATTATTCGCTGACTATCTGAAACTACGCTTACACAAGAACTGCCGCTTTACCAATCGATGAGCAGTCATTGTTGGCACTTGGTTGTAGATTACAGACGATGCAGAGAGACTCCAAACGAAAGAAAGAAGAAAAATAAGAGCAAATAATAACACCAATACGATGCTGAAAATGACGAGGCTAAGTATTAGAAATTTAAAAAAATTATATTTGAATCAAATAATTGAACACGCTTTGGTATCACAGCAGCAACGATGAATTACGGTCTTCGAGAATTCGGCTTCATATAACAGTGTGCGAAACTAATCTAACGTAAGCCTATTTCTGTAATCATAATAACTGTATAATATGTGACGCTGAATCGCGTCTATGTGTGGAAGGATCTAGTAAAGTTTGGTTAGAGCTGTGTGTGAAACGCGTGTATATCGTTACCATCATTGTGTGTGTGTGTGTGTGTGTGTGTGTGTGCGTGTGTGTGCCGTTTATGGTGTGGCTATCATGTGTGATGAAATATGAAATAGATTCGGGATCCAAACACAACAAGAAAGAAAGCCGGACCAACGCCGAACGTTGGGCCATGACGTTAACCGCTCTGATTGGAGAAAACCAGCTCCAGCGCGTGATGTGTCAACTATCAAGTAATATGAATCGGACTATAGGTTTTTTTTTCTTTTTGCTTCGAATGATCTTTCCTGTCATATCTCTGAATATTGACCACACCCTGTATACTTGCGGCAGCTACAATTAATACCCAGGAAATGATTTGCATTTAATATTATTGATTCTGGTATTCTCATATTTGAGTTAATGTACAAGACGAGTATATGAGTATAGAAAGTAGGAAAAAGTTTGCCAAAACTTTTGTCTGGAGTTTCTTAACATACAGATGTGAGGCGTGGACTCTGGGAAAGACAGAGAAAGAGACTGGAAGCAATGGAAATGTGGATATGGAGAAGAATAACGAAAACAAGCTGGGTAGATAGGAAAATTAATGAACAGGTCTTAAGGGAAGTGAATGAGAACAGAGCGCTGCTAAATTATATAGTAAGAAGAAAATCAAAAATGATAGGGCACATAATGAGACACAACCAGTTCCTAAAGAATGTATTTGAAGGAAAAGTTTTAGGGGAAAAACAAAGAGGCAGGTCAAGAGCAACGTATTTTAATAACGTCAAAGAGGATATGGGGATAAAATCGTATGAAGAATTGAAGAGGATGACAATGGAGAGAGGGACGTGGCTAAATCGACAAGACATAGCCTTTGGTTTATGATGATGAACTCATTAAAGTTCGGGGATCAGGCTTGGAAAGGGCGGTAGTCACTATGCTTAACCACATATTTTCTTTACCGCTCAGGGGCGGTATTTCAGTCAACTAACAAACTAATTGTTGACTATTGTTTCAATAGTTGACAAGAGAATTACGCCGTCTATTTACGACACGAACCGATATTTTATGCGTTGTTGGTGTTAGTAGTAATTGTTTATATTCATCTGTTGACCTTCCATAAATCTACATGTAATATAACTTTTTATTTTCTTTATTCACAGATGGATTTATGTGTAGTTAGTGGCGCTAACGACCGCCCTTCTTTTCCACCTAGTATTGCTCGCCAAAAAAGAATAACAGTGGAAAAACATTACCGGATGTTATTTGATGAAATTCCTTCTAGTGACAACAATGATGAAAGTGATGACAATGACGCGACACTCATTTTCGCTGAGAGGTGTAAAAAAGTTTGTTGACCCAAAAGTAGTTTTAGTGGCTCTTGCTTCATCCTCTGTATACAAAAAATAAATAAATAAACCGTCTCAAATCAAAGCACTTAAGCCTTAAGTAGACGAAAGTATTCACCGCGAAATCGGTAAACATCAGTCTATTCACTCATCATCTAGAAGACGTGCAGTTTACAGTTCAAGAAAAATCCTGGTCCTGGTGTGGATGTGTTTCGTATGCAAAATACCTTTCTGTCTGAGAGCAGGTAAAAACTGTTTCAAATTTGAAAGAAGTTGAACCAAAGTTGAACCACCAACTGTCGGACTTCTATACTGCAATGGAGTGATGGTTAGCTGCGATGACCACATTTAATACAAATATTTTGTTCTTGTTAGGGTGAATTTTTACAAAATTACTGTATAAAACGTATCACAATAATAGAACTAAAGTGTTAAAAGAGGACCAAATGTGAGAAATGTAAATTAGTTTTCATGCCATTGTAGCGTCTCCTGGCCAATCGTCGTAAAAAGCGTGTGGCAGAAGTTCTTCCGTGTGTGTAAGACCAGTTAACATGTATCGATATAGTGCCACGCACACGGCGAAAGAGAAATAATTTAAACACGAATAAACATGACCAAGTGAAGCAATAAAGCAAGACTGTGTAAACATTTCACGAATATATTACGTGTGTATGTAGAAGATTCAAAATTATTTGACGTTATATGCATTTTTTAACTTTGAATCCATGACATATTATTATCTTTGAAAATCGTATCCTTGTTAAATGAATTAGTGATTATGATCTGTGCCTCAGATAAAAAAGGACAATTCAGTACAAGTATAAATAGTAAAAAACATTGTAATAATTTCTCTGTTCTCTTTGGGTGTTAAGCAAATGTATATGGTGGCCGTGAGTCTTTTGTTCATGAAGCTTGAGATCCGCCATTAGGCGAGTTGTTGTAAAAAGGTGTGTAAAATTAATGAATTTTTGTTTGAATATATAGAGTTTGAGCAAATATGTTTTTAAAATAATTTGTAAAGTTGCCAGCCATTTGTCCCGTAAATAATTTAGGCATTTTCAGCATTTAATTTAGCGAAAGCCGCCGTACCAATCTTCGAGGGCAACGGCCGCAGACGCGGCACATTTCAAAAATATTTATTTCAGGCATCGCAGTCGCCTCGCCGGTAAAGCAAGGTAACATAATAATATTGAACATTTTCTTACAGCTTCCAGCAGTGCCGCCAGAGTACGTTATATTACTAAGTGCATTTCTCAGTTTGATTTGGAAGGTACTGAGCGACATGTTCTATGCGGGCACAAAAATATAAATGGCTCTGAGCACTATGGGACTTAACATCTGTGGTCATCAGTCCTCTAGAACTTAGAACTACTTAAACCTAAATAACCTAAGGACATCACACACATCCATGCCCGAGGCAGGATTCGAACCTGCGACCGTAGCAGTCGCGCAGTTCCGGACTGCGCGCCTAGAACCGCTAGACCACCGCGGTCGGCACAAAAATATAACGAATAACTGTGTTATGACTTTATCATTTTCACATTTTGTGGCAAGGTCTGCTCTGTGAAACTAAAGTAACATTTTACATTTTTTCCCTGAGATTAAGAGAACGCGGCTAGCCGCACGCCTGTTCTAATTAGCAGTATTCAAAAATCCACTGCGTAACGTAACCAACATTCAGTGCTGTAACCATCATTTGAATTTCATTACTGACTTTTCTGAATACGACGCAAGGTAGTGAGTTCAGATACAGTTTTCTGTCTTTCTTGATTACGTTACAGTAGCAAGTGAATGCTCTCTACATGATTATCCAGAGCAGATGTGGAAAGGCAATAATTTGATCCACGGTGTGCCACATTTATGATAAAAGTGTTTATTCCCTCTCCAACTCCATGTCTGAACTTAACATATGTATGCTAGTGTGACTCATACAGCCAAAGTGAAATATTTACTCAACATTAGTCAAAGTTACTTGCTTTTATGAAGAAAGAATTACCAAGTAAAGACAGTGTAATAACATTGAATCAAAACCATAGCAACTCGTTACAAATAATTTTTTGTACTGCCATCAGCTCTCAGTTTCAGTTTTATATCAGTCTGAACATTGCAAATCCAAGCTTTAATATCGTAAAGCAAAGTTACTAGTTACCATGTACCAACGTACTTGCTGCTACACATATATAATCATATCTAAATAAATAAAACCACAAGCCGAATAAAATTAACTCCAGTAGTAAAAAAGTGAAAGGTGGAGTGAGGGAGACGGAATACCATCCTGGGGTAAATTTTTATATCGTTTACCTGCCCCTCGAAGAGTTAAGAGTTCAGTAAGTTTAATTCTTTTCACCCCAGAATCCTACTATTGGGAGCAATCACTCTCGATTATAAAGCCTAAGTTCATTCAGAGCAATATTGTGAGAGTCTGTTCCTACTTGATTTCACGGCGCTTTACACTGTTTAGGCGGCAAGATGATCTCGTCTGTGCGGAGCCAACGGAGTCGTCTCCCCAGTGGTATGCAGACGTGAGAGGCCGGTCGCAGAGACACCGTCTGCGGCGGGCGCCTACAGGCAGGAGGGGGTCCGTCCGTTATAAGAGCGGCGCTCCGGGCCATCGCCCTGCAGTCCGCACACCGCAGCCATGGCCACCAGAAGCGGCCCACCGGCCGTGCTAGCGCTCCTGTGCGCGGTGAGTGGCAGCACGTTTACGAATTAATTGATCTGTTAAAAACCGTTGAAAAGCCAAGATCGGACAAACTACTTTTTAATTCAAGACAGTTAGCTGTCATCTTCAGGTCTTAAACATCTTTTTTGTAGTAAAACATGTTCATTTTACACTGAACCTCATGTCAAATGCATAAAACTCAGCATATTATAAACGTATGTCATCGCTAGAATATTTAAAACTATACAGCACCAGCCGGCCAGAGTGGCCGAGCGGTTCTAGGCGCTACAGTCTGGAACCGCGTGACCGCTACGGTCGCAGGTTCGAATCCTGCCTAGCGCTCCTGTGCGCGGTGAGTGGCAGCACGTTTACGAATTAATTGATCTGTTAAAAACCGTTGAAAAGCCAAGATCGCACAAACTACTTTTTAATTCAAGACAGTTTTAGCTGTCATCTTCAGGTCTTAAACATCTTTTTTGTAGTAAAGCATGTTCATTTTACACTGAACCTCATGTCAAATGCATAAAACTCAGCATATTATAAACGTATGTCATCGCTAGAAAATTTAAAACTATACAGCACCAGCCCGCCAGAGTGCCCGTGCGGCTCTAGCCGCTACAGTTTGGAACTGCGCGACCGCTACGGTCGCAGGTTCGAATCCTGCCTAGGGCATGGATGTGTGTGATGTCCTTAGGTTAGTTAGGTTTAAGTAGTTCTAAGTTCTAGGGGACTGATGACCACAGATGTTAAGTCGTATATTGCTCAGAGCCATTTGAACCAATTTATACAGCACCTTGCATGTTTATAAATATTTTACCCTGACTAATGTTTATAATGTGCTGAGTTTTGTCCACTTGACATCTTGTGCACGAGATTCAGCGTAAAATGAACATGTTTTGTAACAAAAAAGTTTGTAAGACCTGAAGATGACAGTTAAGACTGTTGAAACTTGTTGTCGTGAATAAAAAAAAAAAATATTTCGTCCGATCTCGGCTATTGAACGGTTTTTAACAATTAAAGCAGATCGCCCTTCAATATTCTTATAATTATAAAGTGAAGCCCCGTTTACACTAGCGATATTTTTTTTCTCGATTGACAGCTCGTGGCAGCAATTGCTGAAGCGCCCATGCATATTATTCCTGCTCGCCCGCCAAGAGTTGTATTTGTTAACGAGGTGTGTGATAAAAGTAGTGAGACTGACTTATTTTGCCTACCAAAGTTCCTATTTTTTCAAAAAACAATATTTTCCGCTTCAACGTAGTTCCCGTCGGCAGCTACACAGCGGTGGAGTCGTTGTTCCCAGTCATGGTAGCAGCGCTGAAACGCTTCAGTTCTTAAAGCCTTTAACACGTTTTGAATGTCTTCCACAGTCCCAAAATGATGCTTTTTTAGACGTTTCTTCAGTTTCGAGAAAAGAAAAAAGTCCCAAGGACTCATAACAGGTGGATACAAGAGACTGTGAAAGAGCAGGAATGCCTGTTGAGGTCAAAAATTCCGTCATGGAAGCGGTAGTGTGACATGAGGCGTTGTCATGATTCAGCATTCACTTGTATGCAATATCTGGTCTCACTAGCTTACCTTACAAGGACATCTTTGTAAAACACTTGGTTGACAGTTTGTCCTAGAAGAACAAATTCTTTATAAACGATATCCCTAATGTCAATAAAGCAGATCAGCATTGTTTTGAGCTTTCATTTGCTCATTCTAGTTTTTTGCTGTAGAGGAGGTCTCAGTGTGCCACTTCTCACTTTGCCATTTTATCTCAGGATGCACTCAAATATCCAAGATTCGTCGCCTGTGACCACACGACTGATACATTCTTGACCATTGGAAATTCTCTCAAGAAGATCTACGCACACGTTTCTTCGATAGCCCTCCTGCTCAGTCGTGATGCTTCTCTGCACCATTTTGGCACAAACCTTTCGCATGTGCAAAACTACGGTCGGTATTTGATATACAATGACAGTATCTAACAGGTTACCCATCGGCTTTATTGTTAAACGTCGATCTGCTCTCACAAGACCACCCAGGCGTTCGAGTTTTCGTCCGTTTCTTGAAGTTGAAGGTCTCCCTGAGCAAGATTCATCTTCCAAAAATTATATGTGCCAGCGAAAAATGGCCGTCTCAAAAGTCTCGTGATGATTGTACGGAGCTGAAACTCGGACTGAGCTCCTGGAAGGGCTGAACACACTGGTCTACATAAGCAGAACAATACAGCGTTGCCAGATCGCTCACAATGTTCTCAGCCTCATTACTTTCCTTACATCCCTCCAACGCTTCAGCATCAAAACTGCGGATGTCTTGAATTATCACTATATGTACATCTGCATACAGCCTCCGCAAACCACACATGGGAGAGGACACTTATTGTGATATTACTTTTTTGGATTTCTTCCAGTTCCTGTCACGTGTGCAGGGCGATAAGAATGACCACTTAAGTCTGATTTACATCAAGGGAACACATGTGAACGAAAATTCTCTCTGATACAAACGGTAGGCGAGCGCGAACGAACAGCATTTGGTCGTGTTCGGTACGAACTCGCCAGTGTTCGTTCGCCGTTCGCTGGATGTCGGGTCTTTTAGTGATCCATCAATTTAAGTTCGTGTCCTCTCCACTTCGGCCGTACAGAAACCTTTCATCTCGTACCTTATTTATTTTGTTGTTCAGACGAGTTGCGTTAGCCATGAGGTGATCTGAAGAGAATATACATATGACTGGCAGAGAATTGACAAAGCTCTCAGGGAAGGAAGTGAGGAAGATTAGTGTTCCAACTCCTCCAAAAGGAGACGAGAGAAAGACGATAATTTCATCAGACAGCCGAGAACGGAGTGAATAAGCACAAGCTTTGTATTACTTTTTATTAAAAAGGAAATGCAGAGTAAATTTACTTGAAAACAACACAAGTGCAAATTTCTGTTACGCTGATTACAATTAAAAATATACGAAAGACGTCATTGTACTTGTTGCTGACGTTCATCGTAGCTGTAGCAACCTGACTGATTTATTACAGTTATTTCTGATGATAAGTAAAAAGAACTTCGGGATCAAGCAATCTGCCCTCCAACAACCTGTGGCAGTCTCAATCAAGTAGCCTTTGTGACAAGTCGTGTGTACATTTCATGTTTCATTAATCTTATTTTATTGACGTTATCTTCTTTATACGTGCTTGAATAAAATCCTTGAAGTGCTCGGCATATGTCACTGCAAACATCAGAAACTGAGATATACTTTGACTAGCAGCTATTTAATTGCGAAATAACGACTAAAACTAAATTTTTCCAATTTCTAATAACCATAGGGTTGTCTTGGTCGGCGATTAGCGTTATGCTTTAAAATTACTCCTCACTTGTGATTATAAGGCAGTGAAAAACGTCAACTGACATATGTGCAAAGTTTGTGAATAATGCTTAGGAAAGCAGGTGCTGCAATACAGTATTAAGTTCACTATGTCCACGCATTTCACACTGTCGTAGAAGTTCAGACATCCGAGTTCTTCTTTTCCTACATCACTTTCCTTACTCCTTGTTAGCAGTGTGCTTGCCATGCAAAATAATCTTCTTTACTATCAAAGTTTTGCATCATGGCTCTAATTAAACAGAGTGTTCCTTGAGGAATGGTCAATATTCAGGGATACAACAGAACGATCGTTCGAAGCAAAGCAGTCTAGCAAACATGAGCTCTAAAATGCATACCTTAAGACCTATGAACGCTTGTTCAGTAGAAGAGATGTATTCACAGTATCGACCAGGAAGAAGTATTCGTAGCTCTTAAGGTATGCAATTTAGAGCTCATGTCTACTGGACAATTTTTTTTTTTTTTGTTTTAGTCCGTACTACTTCTCAGAATATGGAAAGCAAAGAGCTTTCTGTAGAAGACATTTGTTTCGAGGTCTTAAAGTATGCATTTAAGGTCCATGTTTACTAACCTTTTTTGCTTCGAATAATCTTCCAGTCATATCCCTGAATAGTCATCATTTCTCGTGGGACACAATGTATGGTGGCGAATCTTGTGTGCCGTTTATCAGCCCCACAAAAACAGTAACGCAGAATTCGTGGACTATGCTAGTTACGTACATCAACATACAAATTCTGCAAACCACTATGAAGTGCGTGGCAAAGGGTACATCCCACTGTATTTCACGTTCCATTCACATAAGGAGCGTGGGAAGAATAGCTGTTTAACTGTCTCTGTGCGCGCTGTAATTAATATAGTTTAAAATTGTACCGATACGTATTGGGTTGTAGTGTATTCCTAGAGTCATCATTTAAAGCCGGTTCTTGAAACTTTGTAAGTTGGCTTTCTCGGGATTGCCGCGCGGGATTAGCCGAGCGGTCTGAGGCGCTGCAGTCATGGACTGTGCGGCTGATCCCGGCGGAGGTTCGAGTCCTCCCTCGGGCATGGGTGTGTGTGTTTGTCCTTGGGATAATTTAGGTTAAGTAGTGTGTAAGCGTAGGGACTAAGGACCTTAGTAGTTAATCCCATAAGATTTCACACCCATTTGAACATTTTTTCTCGGGATTGTTTACCTCTGTCTTCGAGAGACTGCCACTTCCATTTGATCAGTACCTCCTTGACATTCTTCTACGGGTCCAACAAACCTCTGTGACCATTCGTGCCGCCAATCTCTGTGTACAGTGTCCCCTTCTAGAGTCGTATTTGGTACGGTCTCACAAACTTGAACACTATTTTAGGAAGGGACGCACGAATGATTTGTAAACGATCTCCTTTGTAGACCGCATTTCCTTAGTATTCTACCAATAAACCGAACTTATTCCACGTTCTCTTCCGTTTCCTCTACTGTAGTGCGCCTCCGTAGCGCAGCGGTAGCTGTACCGCCTACCACGCAAGGGGGCCCGGGTTCGATTCCCGGCAGGAGGGTGGGTGTTGTGGGTCTTTCATCATTATTGACACGCAAGTCACCGATGTGGCGTCAACTAAAAAGACTTGCAATGCGGCGGCCGAACCCCGAAGGGGATATCCTGGCCAGTAAATGCGATACGCTCATTTCATTTTTTCCTCTCGTGTAACGCTTATTGACACATACAAGCGAAAGGTAGTGAACGCTGACTATATTTTTCCAGTATCGTGCCAGTGAACCGAAGTATGACACCTGCCTTAAGGTGCGAGTGACGCTATGAGATCATTCCATTCCATTTCCCCGCAAATTCATACGCCCAGATATTTGTATGAGTTGACTGATTCTAATTGTGAACAATTTATATTTTAGTCATGGAATACTACGTTAGTTTTTTGTTTTTGTTTTGTTTTGTGAAGTTCATAATTTTACGTTTAAATCAAGTTGGCAGTCTTTGCACCACTTTTAAATCTTTTCGAGATCTTGTTGAATAATTCTGTAATTTCTTTATAGATAACTGCATCGACTGCGAAACTTTTGAGGTTACTGATAATATTGTGTTCCAGTTCATTAATGAACCACCCGGTTACAAACAGGTTTCCCTGGAGACGCCTGAAGGTGCTGATACGACTGTCGATGACTCTCCAACAAAGATAACATACTGCGTAAATTTTTACAGTAATCTTTTAATAGATTCTTAGTATCTCGTCAAACGTGCTACTTGATTAATACCTTTACCACACTTTAAATTTAAAGAATTTGCGGGTTCTCAGGGAACATGATAACGTGTTATTAAAATGTGAAAATAATTCTCGCTCGTATTCAGTAGAGTTACTAGGCACATCCACACAATACTAATCAGAAGCTATCGGTTTCCGATCAGAGGGCATCGTTGACATACTAGCTTTCGACGGGTGTCATTCTCAGCATCCTAAAGCCAACTGTGTTTCCCATAATGCCAATTTCAAAACACTATGGTACATTCTTCAAAATTTCCTTTTCAAAGGCTTTTCTGTCGTTTTCACCACTGGATATATCATATTTAATAATGTAAAATACTAGCGTTCGGCAAAGTATGTTGTTACATTACGTATTGTTTTCTCTGCCGCGTTAGACAGTAAGACATCCTTCCTGTTAAGACCTCGCCTCTTATCTTTCACTGCACCAAGATTTACATACGGAAATTCAAAGATTTCTTAGGGAGTAACCTCTTCAACAATTATTTCATGTAACTGCATATACGAAATAAAAATTGTACTCGATAATGAAAAGCGACAATTTTTCGAGAAACAGCGACACACTTGCACAATGCCAGAGAAGCATCACATATTTTCCAGTCTTGTTGTTTAAAGTGTGTTAAGTAAGCAAAGATAACCAATATCTGTCCTACACATTTTGTATTGAACCTATCTAATTTAAAAGACGTCATGGTTCCTCTGAGGCAGTCTTCGTTGAATAAAATTGCTCGCTATTGCTTAGTTTCGACCTCTAGACGTCATCAACTGCCTTGTACTACATACACACGCTTACAATGTCTAATGGCTTCTAGGGGCAACAGCCTTTATTTCAGCATTAAGAAATATGATCTTACGTTGAAGTTTTAACACATTGAATCAAATAATGAAGTTAGAAATTGTGTTGTGTCCTGAGTCAGCGTAGCACGTGGTCGCAAATTAGCCAGACTGCATTCATCTATTATTTGGGAATGAGAGCACTTTGCGACTTCCAATAAACTTTATACATAGTTTCCACAACCTCAGCGAAACCATGACGACGTCTAACCAATGTTTGATAGTTGTGGGGCCCAAGAAGAAGGAAAAACACATACTCTTTGCAATACTCATACACATTTTATGTGAGTTGCTGTTTTCCCCGTCTAGCTTGTCTGTTCCTTTGTTGTTTTATGCAATCACTCTGGTTTCATATGTCGTTGGACATTAGTATTTCACTGATACAACGACTGGACTGAACTTTTCATAAAGTAATCACGGTTTAAGATCGTCGATGTACCTTATCAACGTGGGAGTCACATGGCGGGGACTACTGATGGACGATAACGTCGATTCGGTGTTAGGTTTATACATGTACATGACTACTTCTCGTTTAAGTGTTTTCCAGAGGGTTCATAGAACCATTTTCATATAATTTCTCCACCATTCCACTCTCTAATAGCGCGTGAGAAAACTGGACGCCTAAATTTTGCAGTGTAACCTCTGATTTTTCTTATTTCATCACGATGATCCTCTCTCCCTGTCAGGTGGGAGTCAACAATGGATTTTGGCATTCTGACGAAAAAGTTACGGTTGAAATATCAGTAGTCGTACTGACTGCAACCCGAACTTGCTTATGATATCCGTCACACTCTGCCGCATTTCACGATAGTACAAAACGAGCTCCCCTTCTGCAACTGTTTCGATGTTCGCCGTCAATTTTGTCTGGTAATGATCGCACACCGCGTAGCAGTACGTCAGAACAGAATAGACAAGCGTCATATAGGCAGTGTCTTTAGTAGATAAACCACAAGAAGCAGGTACTTGAAATGGTTACACCAGTTCGTCACTTGTGAGCCGATGTCGTGAAGTTAATTACCCATGCCATAATTCGATTGTCGGTTATAAAGGTCGGTGCTTCTCGTGGTAACAGATTTAGTGTCCCACTAGTTCTACCTGTACGCCTCACGGACTTGTGCAAATGTTTCCAGTTGACGCAACTTGGACAGCTTGTTTGCAGGGTGTCTTGAGTGCAACTGTCTCGCATAGATGATGACACTAACGAGTGAGCTGATAGTGTAGTATAGTGTTTTTGATGATGATAAAAGAAACGAAAAGGTGAATCCGGCAGAGGCACATCCTACCCGTCTCGAATGGCTCCAAAAGGGTCGCCGCGCTTAACGCCCCCTTCCTATAGACAACCACCATCAACAGTGCCATATGTCCTCGCTTTACGAGACCCAGTGGAGAGGTTTGCGATTAACCAAGGAGTTTGGCGCAAAGTCCTGTGATTAGATATGGTATACCACCATGTCCCCTCCCCTTGCCGCCTGACAAATGGCGATAAAATTTCTTTCGTAGCCAGATTTTGAAATATAAGTATTACCACCGAAAGGAATACCAACGCACAAACATATGCTACAACCTCGGATACATACACATTTCTGTAGATCGTAGGAGGTACAGCGTAAAGAGTAAGTATCAGCTTCGGTTTTTTTCAAAGGACCGTCTCCCGAATTCTCTAAACTGATTCGGATACCGAACCGTTCTTATTACGTGGAATATTGAATCAAAAATCATGACATGAATCCAAGTCCCGCTCTTTTGCATAAGTTTCTAGTGTCCTAAATAATGCTGTAGCGTCACTTTCATTACTTCAGTTTCGTAACATTGCTCTACTGATTTTCCTCCCATGTCTCGTGTACTGGTTGAGTCACTCTTTTAGTAGCGTATAGTGTTGTACCCGTGCACTATGGTGTTTCTTGGTCGGTGTTTCAAACTCGTGACTGATATTAGAATCCCACGAAGGAATGAGCATGAAAAGTCACCATAAGCAGATTCCGGAATTTTCTACTGTTTTTGTTGTTATGAGCCATGAACTAGTGTTTTGTGCAGCATTTGTAAATATTAGGAGCTCTACATATTTAAGCGCTGTATAATGTATAAAGATATTTGAATAATATTGATAATTGTTCAATTACAGAGTTTATGATGAGTAAATTCCAGTATATTTTTAAAATTAATTACATATGATGAGGGCAGTTAAGCCATACTTTTTCGGCCATGCATCAACTTGTGCCCTGCAATGGAGGAATTGCAAATGAACTGAGTTTCTTTAATGTCTTAACAATTCCCCCTATCTTGAAAATGGAAGTAACTGTTACTTGCCAGTCACTTGTAACTGGTTTTTGATAAAATTTCTTAATTTGGTTTCACTTACTGGTTATTGGATCGGTGTGTAATAGATTAATAATGTAGCGCACTATTAAATTCGGTAATGACAAGATATTTTCGACTCCAACAATTTTAAATTTGAATAGAATACTTGTTCCTAGGTACATGACAGTATTGTACGTTGGAACAGTTTTTCACATTTGGAAGAACCTTGATTTACCGCAGTAATTTTAGTCGTTTCAGAAGAGATTGCAGCACTGATGAGCCAAACGTTATGCCCACCTGCTTAATAGCTTGTTTGTCCGTCTTTGGAACGAAATACATCACTGATTCTCCGTATCAGAGATCCGACAGTTTGTTGGTGCGTTTTTGGAGGTATGTGGCATTAGATATCTACGCACAGGTAAGTGACGGGCCGCTGATTTATCTATGCGGTGAAGGTACCCGATACCGACCAAGATGGGTTCCATAAGATTTACATCAGGCGAATTTGGTCGCCGAGACATCAACGTGAGTTCACTATCACTACGTTTACGTTGAACATATATTCCTGAACACGGAAACCGTTTTTCGTTGTCGTGTTTAAATGTTAAGGCCTGAAGCCGATTTTTAGCCTAGTTAAATATGACTGCTGGAAAGCAGCTTTTCCCTTTTCCGATTTAGTTAGCACATCGCTATTTCTGTTCAATTAAATATTAGAAGTAGACAGCTTCACGCTCAATGTAATATTTATACGTCTCCTTCACTGTGGAAAAAGTCACTTCGTCCATATCAGCCGAATTTTTTTATTAAATCAACTCGTAACCTGACAGCCCAAATACGTTTCAAAAACGGTTGTACGTTTACATGGTAGCGGAAATCGATTGTGGAAGTGGAAAAGCGGCAAAAAGAAGCAGATTTCCATAATCGATTTTGAGTGTTTACATGACTAACCAGAAGCCGTATTGGGAAATCGGTTTACGAAATCCGGTTATGGGAGCCCCTTATAAACATGGTGCATAATGCTCCTCAAACCACTGTAGCACGGTTCTGGCGCCGAAACACGGACAATTATGCTGAAAGATGACATCGCTGTCGGGGAAGACATCAAGCACGAAGGGATGCAGGTAGTTCGCAGCTGTCAGCGTATCTTCGATTACTGCCACAGGTCCCGTGCAGGCGCAGGAGAATGTCTCCCATAGCCCAAAATTGCTGCCACCAGCCTGCGACCATGGCGCGCTGTACGTTTCGAGCCGCCGTTCACCTCGATGACGGCGTTTGGGGAGACGGCCAGTGACCTAGTGTAGCAAAAATGTGATTCACCTGAATTGTCGACACGTTTCCATTGATCGACGGTCGAATCCCGGTGGTCCCTTGATCACTGAAATTGTAATTGATGATGTCGTTGGGTCAACATGTAGACACATAGGGGTGGTCTGCTGCGGAGCTCAATGTTCAGCAATGTACGATGAATGGTGTGCTCCGAAACACTTGTGCGTGCGCCAGCATTATGCTCTTTCGAGAGAGACACCACAGATTATCAACTATCCTACTTTACAGAACAGACAAGTCTCCGAACCCCACGTTCTGTGAGCAGCCGTGGACATCCAACCATTTAGCGCCTAGCTGTAGTTTCGCTGTCCTACCTCTTTCCGTGGATGTCCACACATTAGCACGCGAAGATTCGACCAACGTACTCATTCAGAGGCTCTGAGTAATAATAATCTGCTCTTTGTCAAAGTCCTTATCTCAATGGAGTCCGTGTCTGCTCCGCTTAATACTTTTTTACTGAGTCACGTACCTGCAACTCCACCAGACGGCATCAAACGCTGCGGTGAGCAGTGGTCATAGTGTTTTGCCTCATCGGTGTAAAGTGAGTGCTATTGTTTGACAATGAAAGTTAAAAATATATTACACTTCTATTACAGGGCTGAGAAGAGGCAGAAGTGTGAATAGTGTTCTATTCTCCTTAATTAGCGGTTTAGATTTAATTCATCTCTCCCATATCAATTACGACAGGTACACTACTCTCGCTTTGCTTCCAAATTTTAAATTCGACGGGAGGATCTGCTTTCCTTCGCCTGTATTTGGCGCTCTTTCTTTCTTTGCAAAAACAGACATAATGTCTTATCGGATAACAGCAATCAGTGATTTTATAGCGTTACTTAAAATCCGTCTTGATTGCAAATTTTTTTTATTATTCATATGACCGGTTTCGGTTCATTCAGAGCCATCTTCAGATCTGATATTTCAGTTACAGGAGTAACCCGTCCAAATCCAGCAACTTTTTTTTTTATGTGACGTAGCATGTGAAAGTTGCTGGATTTGGACGGGTTACTCCTGTAACTGAAATATCAGATCTGAAGATGGTTCTGAATCAACCGAAACCGGTCATATGAATAATAAAAAAAATTTGCAACCAAGACGGATTTTAAGTAACGTTATAAAGCCGTTTCTTTCGTTACACAGCATTAATTTCTGTGCTTCGTAAGAGCACCACCCGATCCGCACCAAGGAACAGGAAGCGCCGCTGCGACACGAACAGAAAGTCGTATCAGGTGCCGGCGGCTTTCTCCGGGCAGACAAGGCAAAACACAATAAGAGCACTCACAGACCTGCGGTATGCTCTACATAAGTCAGCCTCGTATTGAGACATTCCCACTAAAATGTGTCATCACTGAGGCGTAATCACCTCTGCATCCGAAATGCTTAAGGCAGGCTTGTGTGATGGCTCTCGACTAATCCGTTGCTAATCCTGGTGCAGGACGAACTGTTTCGTCGCCAGTGTTTGGCTGGTAGTTCCTGAAAACCAGACCTCACACCAATATCATGCGTTAAATTCAAAACATCAAGGCAATGACTCACAAAGTGACTGTCTGTGACAATGTTGTCGGTGATCCATCAGTCAGTTTGAGGTGTTTTGCTCGGCAGTGTAAATGAAATGTGCATTGGAGAGGATATACATCAGGCAACAGTATGCAGACCTTTTACAACTCTACCGTCCCTCAAAAAACGTGAAATAACCTATCCCGCCCTTGGTATGCGACAGTGAAAAGACGTCTGCACTCTTCACCAACACCAGCCACGTAAGTAAACAACTCTCCTCCTGAAGATGATTGTGTGAAACATTCGAAACGTGTAGTGGAAAAATAAACAAGTGACTGACGCAGAGCCGCGCGGGATTAGCCGAGCGGTCAAGGCGCTGCAGACATGGGCTGTGCGGCTGGTCCCGGCGGAGATTCGAGTCCTCCCTCGGGCATGGGTGTGTGTGTTTGTCCTTAGGATAATTTAGGTTAAGTAGTGTGTAAGCTTAGGGAGTGATGACCTTGGCAGTCAAGTCCTGTGTCATTTGAACATTTTTGACTGACGCAGAAACTGTTTTATTTGTATCCGTCATCTAGCTGGTATCTTATTCATTATTCTCAGTTGTGCGACTGTATTCATGATTCGTGCCAGAACGCCACAGTACGTAATCGACGGAAAATCTTCGAGTAAAACAGAAGTGATATTTGGCATTCCCCAAGAAATTGTTACAGGCCCTCTGCAGTTGCTCATCTACGCAAACGATGGAGGAGACAATCTGAGCAGCCCTCTTAGGCTGTTTGGAGATGATGCTGTCATTTACCGTCTTATAAAGTCATCAGAAGATCAAAGAAACGATTTAGACAAGATATCTGTATAGTGCGATAAGTGGCAATTGATTCTAAATAATGAAAATTGTGAAGTCATTCACACGGGCGCTAAAAGGAATCTGGTAAATTTCGGTTACAGGATAAAACACACAAATCTAAAGGTTGTAAATTCTACTAAATACCAAGGGATTACACGTACTAATAACTTAAATTGGAACGATCAAATAGATAACGTTGTGGAGAAAGCAACGAAAGACTGCGATTTATTGGCAGAGCACTCAGAAAATGTGACATAGTTACTAAAGAGACTGCCTACACTACGATTGTTCACTCTCTTCTGGAGTATTGCCATGCGGTGTGGAATCCTCATCAAATAGGATAGACGGAGGACAGCGAAGACGTTCAAAGAAGGGCAGCTCGTTTTGTACTATCGTGAAATAGGGGAGAGAGTGCCACGGATATGGTACGCGAAATGGGGTGGCAGTCGTTAAACCAAAGGCGTTTTTCGTTGCGGAAGGACCTTCTCACAGCACTTCAATCATCAACTTTCTCCTCAGGGTGTGAAAACATTTTGGTGCCACCCACTTAGATAGGGACAAATGACCATCATAATAAAATAAGAGAATTCAGAGTTCGCACGGAAAGATTTAAGTTTTCGTTTTTCCCGCACGCTGTTCAAGAGTGAAACGGTAGAGAACTAGCTTGAAGGTGGTTTGATGAATCCTCTACCAGGCACTTAATCGTGCGTTGTAGATTAATTATATATGTGTAGCTGTAGGTGTAGATTCCTTCTGGTGCATCCTCTATTGCCGGCCGCTGTGGTCGAGCGGTTCTAGGCGCTTCAGTCCGGAACCGCGCTGCTGCTACGGTCGCAGGTTCGAATCCTGTCTCGGGCATGGATGTGTGTGATGTTCTTAGGTTAGTTGGGTTTAAGTAGTTCTAAGTCTAGGGGACTGATGACCTCAGATGTTAAGTCCCATAGTGATTAGAGGCATTTGAACCATTTTGCGTCCTTTATTAAGCAGTCTCCATTCTTCCAGAGTCTTAACCAATTTGTTTTCCTCGTCTTTTCTCGTTCACTCTCTGTCACACAATCTCGTTCCTTACATAATTTGTCCATTTCACATCTTCTTTCCTTCTCCAAATTCATATCTCAAAAGCCTCGAAGCGTTTCTCATCTCTCTGTTGAAGTGTTCACATTCCAGCACCATACACGGCAACACTCTATGCAAAACTCTTAACTAATCGTTTCCTCATATGCTTACTTCATGGAACACAGAAAACACTCACCCTTTCGTCAAAACTTTCTTGTGCAACAGCTATCCTTTTTTTAAAATTTCCATATTATACGCCATGTTATAAGTTATTTTGCATCTTGAATGCCTAAAGTTATCAACTTGTTCCTCTAATACAAGTAATATTTTCTTAAGTTTCTATGTTCCTATTCTTAATCTTCCTTTTTCTTTGTTTCACTGGGATCTCCGTTAGATCTCCCAGCGAAGCGTCGACAATGGGGAGACATTTTTACCTTGGAAGGCTTCATCATGCTACTTGTAACATTTTTCTCGTGACCTTGTAAATGTGGTAGTTTCTCGTTGCTTCCTATATACCATAAGGACCCCCTCAGATCGCCTTTAGTGACCACCCACAGCATGGAGAGCAGACATCACCGGATGTTTTCCAGTTAACAGTTACGGTGCTACTACAGTCCCTTGAGGTACACCTCGAATTACACTGATGAAAAAAAAAACAAAAAAACGCAAAACCAAGGAGCTGTGCTGCATAACCAGAGTTGATAGGCGTACAGGCGCCTCTGTGAGGATTCAAATCACGTTTGCTTTAAATATACGCTGTAACGATCGTGAGCGTTTGACATTGGAACTGGTGAATTGGTGTTTGTCAAGAATGACTTCAAGGCGACGAAGACGCCATTATCAGCACCTCACTGAGTTTGAACGAGGTCGTGTGATCGGGCTAAGAGAAGCTGGATGTTCCTTCTGCGACACTGCAGAAAGCCTTGGCCTGAATGCAGCGACTGTACGTGACTGCTGGCATCACTGGTGACGAGAATGTACGGTCACAAGAAGACCGAATTCCGGACGGCTAAGTGGGAAGACCATTGTGTTCGGTGTTGGCTCTGTAGTACAGTACTGCATCTGCAGCAGCAATTTGAGCAGCAGTTGGCATCACAGAGACACAAAGAACTGTTAGAAATCGATTGTTTCAAGGACAAATCCGAGCCAGACGCCCTGTCGCGTGCATTCCACAGACCCCAAACGACGGCGTTTCTGACGTCAGTGGTGCCAAGTGAGACCTCGTTGGAGGGCAGGGTGGAGGTCTGTTGTGTTTTGTGATGGAATCTGGTTCTGCCTCAGTGCCAGTGATGGCCGTGTGTTGGTTATGAGGAGTCCAGTTGAGGGCCTGCAACCACGTATACCTGGAGTTATTGTCTGGGGTGAGATTTCGTATGACAGCAGGATCACTCTCGAGGTTATCCCTCGCACCGTGACTGCAAAACTGTAGGTCAGTCTGGTGATTCGACCTGTTGTGCTGTCACTGACGCACTGACGAACAGCATTCCTGGCGGTGTTTTTCAACAGGATAACGTTCGTCCACATACCGCTGCTGTACCCAGCATGCTCTACCGAGTTTCGACATGTTGCCCTGGCCTGCTCGATCACCAGCTGTGTCTCCAGTCGAGCACGTATGTGGTATCTTTGAACAACGACTCCAGTGTCATCCATGAACAGCAGTAACAGACATAGAATTCCATCCCACAAACTGACATCCGGCGCCTGTACAACACAATGCATGCATGTTTCCATGCTTGTGTGCAACATTCTCGCAGTTACACCGGTTATTAATGTACCAGCATTTCACATTTCCAATGGCTTATCTCGCTCTTACATTAACCTGTGATCTTGCAGTGTTAATCATTTAAATATGTTAGATAGAAGAGATAGAGAAGATCCAACGGAGAGCAGCGCGCTTCGTTACATGATCATTTAGTAATCGCGTAACGTTACGGAGATGATAGATAAACTCCAGTGGAAAACTCTGTAAGAGAGAGACTCAGTAGCTCGGTCGGTACGGGCTTTTGTTGAAGCTTCGAGAACATACCTTCACCGAGGAGTCAAGCAGTATATTGCTCCCTCCTACGTATATCTCGCGAAGAGACCATGAGGATAAAATTAGAGACATTAGAGCCCACACAGAGGCATACCGAGAATCTTTCTTTCCACGAACAATACGAGACTGGAATAGAAGGGAGAACGGGTAGAGGTACTCAATGTACCCTCCGCTACACACCGTCAGGTGGCTTGCGGAGTATGGATGTAGATGTAAATGTACCCCGACAAATGTATTCTCGAAATTTCGTTACTCTCCGTAATTATTATTAGGTGGTACAATTTCTTTTTCATCAGTGTACTTTACGTCTGATGTTATAGCGCATCCTTCTGACCCAGGAAAACCTCGCAGTTCATCTGCACTATCGTCGTAGAAAGTAGAGCTCTTGGTAAAGAACTGATACAATTATATTTTTTCAAACAATATCGATATATATTGCCGATATTTTACTCCTGTATATGGATATCAAAGTGGCAATATCAAGTGCGGATATTTTTATTTTATATTACATTTTTTCACAATTTTCGGTAAATATTTGAAGTTGTCCTGTTGAAATTATAGTAGAACATAATTTTACTTTCACTGTGTGAAGGACTCTTATTACTTTTTGAGGTTTCATCACGTCCAATCTTTCATTCTGGCTGTGTGAAGCAAGTATATGTGGCACAAAAGCAGAGGGTGGTGGTGATTGATTTGAAGAGGGGGACCAAACAGTGAGGTCATCGTTCCCATTGGATTGGGGAAGGTCGGGGAATGAAGTCGGCCGTGATCTTTCAAAGGAACCATCCCGGAATTTGCCTGAAGCGATTTAGGGAAATCAAGGTAAACCTAATTCAAGATTGCGGGACGCGGGTTTCAACGGTCGTCCTCCCGTCCAGTGTGGTAATCACTGCGCCACCTCGCTCGGTACAGAAGCAAAAGAAGTCCGATTGTAATGGGGGGTGGCCGTGTGAATGAAATAACAAGACTTCCGCTGTGAAGAAATAGCAGACCAGTGACATTAAAAAAATGGTTCAATTGGCTCTGAGCACTATGCGACTTAACTTCTGAGGTCATCAGTCGCCTAGAACTTAGAACTAATTAAACCTAACTAACCTAAGGACATCACACACATCCATGCCCGAGGCAGGATTCGAACCTGCGACCGTAGCGGGCGCTCGGCTCCAGACTGTAGCGCCTAGAACCGCACGGCCACTCCGGCCGGCTAGTGACATTAAAAAACAATTTTTAACGCACTAAGTGTGCTATTTCTTCACATCAGCATTCTTCAAAAACAGTCGCTGAAAATGATGAAAAAAACTCTAAATGACAAGATTGGTCTTTGCGGTGTTCGGACACATGTGAGGGGAAATGCTGACGCAATCGTCGCTACCAACAGAAACTGCAATGTTGAACTTCACCAAGCAATTTTGACACTACAACTGCTAGGTCGCTAGCGTTGGCAGAAATGAAAAAAAAAAAAAAAAAAAAAAAAAAACAAGGAAGTCGACATTAAGTGCTCCAGACAAACCCGATATGTGACTAAACCGAACGATGGACCCACTGGACACCTTTTATTGTGCCGCTTACACGCAGTTACCATTGTTTGCAAAGTGATTATCTCGAAGCGTGAAGGTGAATCGTTTTGCTTTCAGTTCTTGCTCTAAAGGGAATAGGTAGGCTGCTAACTTGTTGATGATGTACAGTAGGAGAACTCGGGGCAGAACGGGATAGCGAGGCACAATGGGAAATTGCTCTTTTCTAGACTGGACAGCGTTGCAACCTGATGTATGGGCATGTAACTATTTCTCCGAATGGAAGGGAGGTGAGGGCAGCCATTCTGATTTAGTTTGAAGTGCGAGATCTAAGTGAATTGTTGTCCGTCACGTTACCGCTTGCGTTGTTCTAACGTTTCGTGAATTTCAACGCCAGATAAGCTGTTAATTGTTAATTGTGTACCCTAAAATGACACATTCCTTTCAAGCGCATGGCATTTGTTGTACTTCAGTTATTTAATGCGTTTAAATACGTCAGTTATTACACTCCATAAAAGTTGTTAACATCAAAAGTGCTGTTGGGGCGGAACGGGACGGGGCAGAATGGGATAGTGTCCCCGTTCTGCCCCGTCATATTTTGATGCAAGTAGAAAGCAAATCCAGCCTGGATGTTCATGGATGCCAGACTCTCCCAAGCAGCTATGTTCGCCGAACAACTCAGCTTTCCAGAAATCGCCCGAGGCTGTCATTCCAATCCCACTAATCTGTCAAAATACACGGCGGACTACAAGACGAAAAGGAAAAACCGTCGTATTAACAGATTCTCCTTATAAGAAGGAACTGCAGAATGCTGTCGCACGTAAAGTAGGCATACAGAAAGGAGGAGGGTGCACAAATATAAACAACGTCAGGACAGAGACGTCAGGCGCAATGCAACTTAAGGTAAAAATATCAAACTGTACGCCCAAAATAACCAAAACAGAGGACATCAGAGACCTTAAGAAAAATAAAAGGAAGTAGATGATGGACAAGAGAGAATCAGAGAGAGAGGATGCTGTGTGTGTCTACTGTGGGGTCTTCTACTCCGTTTCTAATGAGGGCTGGGTCGCATACCAGAGTGTGCACACAATTCATGTGCAGGCATAGACAGTGAAGATGAAGAGGAAATACTGATTTGTGACTATTCTCGAAAGGGATAGTAATTAGTGGTTCAAAAATGGCTCTGAGCACTATGGGACTTAAAATCTGTGCTCATCAGTTCCCTAGAACTTAGAACTACTTAAACCTAACTAACCTAAGGACATCACACACATCCATGCCCGAGGCAGGATTCGAACCTGCGACCGTAGCGGTCACGCGTTTCCAGACTGAAGCGCCTAGAACCGCACGGCCGCAACGGCCGGTAATAGTTGTTGGTTATTAAGCACTGTACATTTTTCAGAATGACATTAAAGTATTTTCTTATCTTGAAGAATGACTTTTTAATTGTTTAAATTACACATTCCTCAGTCTGAATTGCCTGTTATACAACATTTTGTCATAGTTTAATACGATATCCGTAATTCAAATTCAACGTTTATGCAACAATTTAACAAAAAATACCCTTGTCCCATTCTGCCCCGTGGGTGGGGCGGAACGGGAAGTATGCAAGACTTTCTTTGAAAAATTGTAAAAAATTCAAAATGTATTGTTTTAAGTGATTTTAAAATAAGGTACATTAGGTTACACTACAAGGTGTTTTTTTATCACTTGAAGAACTGTTTCCTTGTGTTCCCTTATTTTATAGAAATTGTTAAACATTAAGTATCCCGTTCCGCCCCGAGTTCCCCTATATCTAATAATAAATAAGAAGCCGGCCGGAGTGGCCGACCGGTTCTAGGCGCTACAGTCTGGAACCGCGCGACCGCTACGGTCGCAGGTTCGAATCCTGCCTCGGGCATGGATGTGTGTGGTGTCCTTAGGTTAGTTAGGTTTAAGTAGTTCTAAGTTCTAGGGGACTGATTGAAACGTCCCCTTTGAACAATTATACAGGACTGTGCTTAACCTGACACACAATATTTTGTTAGCGCAACGCAATCTGACTTTCAAAATTCCCTACAAAAGAATGGCCCTGACTAACATTAAACTATACCTTTCACAAATCACTTACCTCACAAAAATCTTCGCTGCTCAAGCTACTGCAATACAGCGAGCGCCACTACTGCCAGCTAAATAAAAGATTCAAACTATGGAAGGCACTAACTACTGATAGGGATAGTTAGCAAATGAAAGATATTAATAGAGAACTAACAATGTATTTACCTTGATATCATCACAAGTCATAATATATATATCAGTTCATGACAAATTGCAAACCTCCGCCATCTCTCTCTCTCCACATCCACCACTGCTGGCGGCTCACCTCCAACTGCGCAACGCTACGCGCTGTTCACAGCCAGCTGCCTAACACTACAATGGCGAGTATTACAACAATGCAAAGCAGCCACAGACTGCACACAGCACAGCCAGTGATTTTCATATTGAGCGCTACGTAACGTTGCCAATAAGAAAACATAAACAGCCTACTTACATAGAGAAAACATAAACAGCCTACTTACATAGAGAAAACATAAACAGCCTACTTACATAGCCCCCATGCTCCCCACAAAAAATTTTACAAATTTTTTTTTTTGGGCAGTGGCCAATAATGATTTGATAAAATTTTTCATAATTACAATAACAAAGAAATCAAATGCACACACTTATTGATATTATGTTGGTCAAAAGCTCAAATTTTCTCACAGTCCATAAAGACAGTCCACATTGTTCATCACATTAGAATAGCAGTGTTTTTTCTCAAAGTCTGAGCAGTAAAAGAAAATGCACACGGAAGTAGTGGATTTCCATGCAGTCTTGAAGAAGTAGTGTTGTCCTTCCAATGGAAAGACAGTGCTGACTCTTGATATGCATACAGGTAATGCGCCACAACAGAGCAAACCCACAGCAGAGTCATTCGAAGTTTGGAAGAATATTGGTAGGTAGGTCATCACAGAGCAGACCCACTGGAGTCCTGGTAGAGATTGTGGTATTGGTGGGCCACCAGAGGTGCAGACCCACTGCAGTCCTTGTAGAAATGGCCAGCAGCCATCTGTTGCGATTGTGCAGGTGCACATTCACCATCGAAGATTCTTGCAGAGAATATAGCAAGTCCATAAACCACCACTTGTGCACTCAGAAAGTTTTTCTTTTAATTGTCCTTAGAACCAGCAATGCTGTTATCCAGTCCCTTCCCGAATTACCAACACACGTGCAAACACTCACAGTCCCAACTTCTCACATATTGTCCATATACTATGACCAACAGAAACGTGTGCAGTGAAATGGAACTTACAAGTTAATAATATCATGAACTGGTGACAATTACAATTTTATAACAGAAGAATACAATAACAAAGGTACAAAATACATCATTAAAGAACATAACAATACAGATAACATTTGTAGTAAAACAGGCGTTACAAAAGAATAGAAATAAACATATACATCAGTGTTACAAAAATAGTGACATAAGTACATACATAAAATAATGAGAATAGTTTTCGAAACATTAATTTCACACATGAACATTGAAACAGAACAGAATTGTAAACAACTTTACAAAGAAAATAACATATTATTAATGCCACTTATATTTGAGGATAACAGTATTCCTCATCATAGTGAATGTAGCTTAATATTAAAAGAGAAAAAATTCTATGAAACTACACAGAGACAGGAAGAAAACAAATACACAAGGGTACACAAACACATAGTGGGATAACACCAATAGGAAAGGACAGGGTTCGTTTTCAGTGTAACATTTGGTACTGCAGTCCAACCCAAAACTTCATTCTATAGATCTTTCGTCTTATTTCAACCTGTGCTTCCCCCAAAAAAATCTTATCCAAGCATGCTTTCTGTATTCTGTTCATATTTCTTTCAAAATAATTATTTCTGATTGTACAATACTCATTTGGGCCCAAATCCTTTTTATATAACTGCGCAATGCATTCTTTACCTATTCTCCATAGTCAGTTTCTCATATAGTCTACCCCCTCTTAAGCTAACTTAAATCTACTGAGCTCAGATGCTAAACTAAGGGACGAGGCAATGCAGCAGCACGTAAAACAATTATTATAAACAGCAATGCAAAAAATGCAAATTGGCAAAGCTAGCAGCATAAATGAGCAAAAGTCAAATTCAATAACACTATGCCTGGCAAACAGCAGCAACTTATACCTAAACATGACATAGCGCAAGCAGAAAAAATATTACACTAAAATGGCCATGTCTAATACCTATGTCACATCTTAACATTAGAGTGATGCATCACAATTTATTCTACAAAAGAAATTACCAAGTACTTGAAAAGAAAATTATGTGTTACTGTTATTAGTTCCTTCTTATTGTTCTTTCCTTTCCAAGTGCTCCCTTTTTTTTAAAGAATGTGGATCATAAAATAATTATTTAATAGATCTGTTGACAGAAAGTGTTCACATTAGCAAATGCATTTTATTTTATAAAAGCAATGCTGCAACACAGCTGGAAACCAGATATCAAGTGAAATAAGCAATTACGCAAACCAAAGCATAAAAACATCATTCAATAGTCATGTGGCATTTCGTAAGTCAGTAGCTCTCAACTCTCATAGAAAGACACTTGTCATAATCAGGTGTGCAGATGTACGAATATTTCCCATCAATTCATAAGCATTTCAGCAATTAGCACAAAGTGCGAGTAATCATATGTTTTCAAGTAACGAGGGTGTCGCATTAGCGATGAAAGGCACACCCTAATGGCTTGTTCTCCAGGTGTTTTCCTGTGCTCTGAAAGGCACGCGCTAATGGCTTTTTCTCCAGGCGTCTGACACAGCTGGGTGCCCACGACGCATTATGTGTAGGTGGTCCGTTAACTTTCTTACGGAAATATTTACGACAGCAGTTTCCGCTACAGAGACAGTCGCACATAAAAATATTTCACAGGTCAAGAATTAGCGTTGCAAATCTGTAGAAACAAAATCCTATAAATATAAGTGTCCAAAAAAAATATTGGTCAGCATTGTGATACAGTCACACATTTCATAACTCTTAAAGTACGTTTCTTGGTTTCCAACATCCTTTTCATAAATCAGAGTCCCTAAACACTACTCATTATTCCTTACCTCATTATACATATACATATTCGTCGACACTTCTTCAATATTTCATCATGAGAAATACGTAGCATAATAAACATTCCTCAACAACATAATACACATCGTCGTCGTAATAATAACATCATAACACTTCAGTCAAATCTCAAAATCGTCGTAGCTTCCTCCAATAATTTCTAAGCCTAAAATAATTCTCTGCTCATGTCAAAAGTGTCAGCTGCCTCAAACGTACTTTAAAAATCATGATCTCATACCAAATACATCATTCAAAGCTCTCATAGTATCACAATGATTCCGAAAAAAATATGAACAGTTTACAAAGTACAGACAAAATACAGTTTCATAAGTGTGAAGTTATCCAACGGTGTAATTGCGTAAACATCTGTCACTGATGTAGTAAAAAACATGTTTATCTCTCAGTTAAATGATCAGATAGCTGTGTAATTTGTGTGTTAGAGAAATATGGTACCGATGTGTAAAGTTGTATAAGCAAATACCATATTAGCTAGGGTTCCTTGTGGTTGCCACACACATGGTACACAAAGTAAGCATGTACCCCCCTGAGGATTAATGTAATTATACCCTCAGGTGTTACAGATTACAGCAATGGAATGAAATGTATCACGGAAAACTTTCTTTGTAATTCAAAAATCTTTAAAAATAAATGTTTTAAGTATAAAATTGATCACTCAAATGCGTGTCCTGTAGCGCTAAATGCGCGTCTTGCTGTAAGATAATTCTGTGGAACTGTCGTAGTTATCGTCCTCTGTAAGCAAAGTTCTGCTAAAGTCAGTGTACTTACCTCATGATAAACAAAAGTAAAATGCTTTGTGTATAGATATCGTAGTTATTACGCTTATTGTTGTGATGAAGAAAGTACTGTGCTGTAACGTATTGTTGTGCTACAGAAAAGGCTGTCTCCTTGTAGCTACACCATAAAAGTTACTACTAAAACATGTTTTACTTTCCAGAATAATACAGAAAAACTGTGTAGATATAAAACAGAAACACCGCAAAATCAACATTGTACATTGTCACTCATTAGTAGCGTCGTGATAAAAATCGTGTAGCTGTCACATAAACTAACCTCTGTGTCATCTGGTATCTCTCAGAAAGCACTTTAAATACAGAATGTATTTTCAGGTAACCAAAATGTTGCATTAAAATCTCATTAGCAGTACTGGTAAATGTTCTAAGTATGTGAGCCTTATAGTCGTTACGTAATCGCACAACTAACAAGCAAGAATGTACACACACAATTACACTGTGTCGTCTGTTCGCAATAACAATGCATTCGTAATTTCTGTTTAAATAATTTCTCTTGGTTCTTGGCTGGATATTGAACTTCAAACATTGTTGCATGGTAACAGTTTCTAAAGCATACTAGTAACGTGAAGTGAAACGTTTTATGGCAAAGACAAAGTTAAAAAGCAGATTATCTTTCAATAAACGGTTTTGCATGTGAAATGTGGTGCAATCCTTTACTCTTCATAGTACTCACAGTTTGGACTTGAATGCAATTGTCAGGCGGTATACGTCGGTAAAGAATACTGGAATTTTTCTCAAGGTTAGCGTCTATGTTATTTTTCCCTGAGCCAGCGGGCGCACGCGGCTGCCTGCGGTGTGAGTCATTGTCTGTTTCTTTGTTGGCGCGCGCCGTTACTGGGATTAGGAGGCCTAACTTCCACAAATTCGCCTTGCCCAGAGGGCCCAGCTCTGTTTAAAGCTCGCCAGTTCTGATGGAATTCAGGTCTGTCGTTATGTCGGTAGTTGACATAGTTTCTTGTTTGTCGGTCATGTGGTGGAGAATTTCTCCCGGAATCGTAATTGCGTGGTGGACCGTTGCGTCTGAAGTTATTCTGTCTCCCTTGATAATAATTATTTTGGTTCCCATATTGTCTGTTTCTCTGATTGTCTCTGTGATAGTCATTACTGCGGCGAGGTGATCTTTCCCTGTAATTATTACTACTCTGCCAGCGGTTGTCATACGGGTGGTGTCTGGTTTGGTCACGATTTGTGTTGTGAGAATAGCCTTGTCGTGTCAAGTTATTACTTCTTTCATCGCGGAATTGCGACGGATGTGACCTGTAATTGTTGTGTTCCTGGTTTCGCGTTCCGCGATTGTCAGTGTCAATTTCTAATTCTTGTAACAGTCCCTGAAATGCTTCAATGTCGTCTTTGCAACGCCCTGCCAAAATAATGTGTCGTAAATGTTCAGGTAATTTGATTAAGCAAATGCGGATGAGTTCTGAGGGGCTGTATGGGTTTGACAGGTACTGATTCTTGTGCAACATGTCTTCAAAATATTTCACAAGACTGGAAAATTCAGATTGTTCGAAATGTTTCATCATTATGATGCCATGTTTTACGCGGTCTTGTGTGGCTTGAGACCAATATGCTGAGAGGAAGGCATGGTAAAATTCTCCTTCACTGTGGCAATCGTGAATGACCGATCGCATTCTTACAGCTGGTTCATTCTCTAAGTAGCCACACATAAATTCTAATCTGTGCTCCAATGACCAGTTGGGAGGAAAACAATGAGCGAATTGATGGAGCCATGCTTGTGGATGGATGTCGTTGCCAGAATTCTTAAATGTTTTGAATTTACGTGTAGTAATGAACAGCTTATAGTCAAAATCATCATGTCGGCGAGTCGCATATCGGTCATTGTTAGGTCGTGTCGGCCGTTCCATCTCGAAATTCGGTGCACATTGCCAGTTTCTTTCATAACTTCCGAAATGCCCTGTGTTATTATTTTGCGTCTTTTCCGTATTTCTAAGTCCCTCTTCCCGTGTTGGGGCGCGAGTGTCCTCTGAAATACGTAATTCTTGTATTACCTGTGTCAGCTGATCTTGTACTTCCCGGATTTCTCTTTGGTGTTGCGTATTAATTTGATTCTGATTTTGTTTGAATTTCCTAATTTGTTCATACTCTTCCGTGTCAGTGAAGGCTACAGGTGTTGTGTCATTCAGATCATCATCTACCTTTGTAGATAAGTTAGTGAACTGATCTGAAAGTTCAGCTACTTTATCCGATAGTGTACTTATTTCCTCAGTGTGTTTTTCTGAACCAAGTTTCAGAGTATCTACTGTGTCCTTTAAGTTTTCCTGAGTTTTTGCAAGTTGCGTAACCGAATCGGTAGATGCAACTGAGTCAAATTTAGCTTGCAAGGTCTCATGATTTTCATGAACAATAGTTTGCAGTTCTTTTATGGCTGCTTCGTGATTCCGTAATGCATTTTCATGCCGCGAAAAAATAGGTTGAAAATGCTCACAAATTTGAGTTTTTACGTCATTACAGACCTTTTGACATTTCGATTCGATGTTATGTAACTCAGTGGTTAAATCTACACGTGTTTGTTCAAGTGTAGTGTCTAACTTTTGAAGATTTTGTTCCATTGTGTCTAACTTTTCAAGCTTTTGTCCCATTTGTTGCATTAACTGTAATAACAATGCACTGGTGTCTGAAACATGTTCCTCAGTGCTTTTCGGCAGTGAATTTGCACCGACAACATTCACATTTTGACAAGCGGAAAATGTGTCTTGACTCATTTGAGAAAACGGTGAGGACGCAAAACCTGAATCTACAGTATTTGCAAAATTGTGTCCTGACATTCCCGATTCCTGAGGCAAGCTGTTGCCGACCGATCGATCGATAATGCGTCCCTCTTCACTAATTGTTTCACTGTCCACGCCATTGTTTGCCGCCTGCTCCATTTCCCTATGAACAGTTACCAAATTACTACTTTGAACATCAGCTAATTCATTACTCGGTGGGGCTAACACACTGCTTTCATTTTCACTGTCATTTCTCAGTTTACTTTGGAGCCTAGTATTACGTTTTTCACACGCCATTATTGTCACAGTATTTCACACGACAACACAGAAAAACACAATTTGAAGATCAAAAATAAGAGAACACATTAACATAGCACTGAAAATAATATCTAGTTAATTGCAAGCGCAGCTGCGAAATACTTGGTGCAAATCTACATGCATGCCACAACTGTTTTACTGTACAACAATGAAAAACTACAACTACAAAGGAAATTCTCTCTATGATTACGCGCTAGCAATAAACAATAGCTACACCAATTACACAAACTACAAGAAAAAATCAGAAGATTCCAGTGAGGTATCCTCGGCTAAGGGTCGACATATGAAACGTCCCCTTTGAACAATTATACAGGACTGTGCTTAACCTGACACACAATATTTTGTTAGCGCAACGCAATCTGACTTTCAAAATTCCCTACAAAAGAATGGCCCTGACTAACATTAAACTATACCTTTCACAAATCACTTACCTCACAAAAATCTTCGCTGCTCAAGCTACTGCAATACAGCGAGCGCCACTACTGCCAGCTAAATAAAAGATTCAAACTATGGAAGGCACTAACTACTGATAGGGATAGTTAGCAAATGAAAGATATTAATAGAGAACGAACAATGTATTTACCTTGATATCATCACAAGTCATAATATATATATCAGTTCATGACAAATTGCAAACCTCCGCCATCTCTCTCTCCCCACATCCACCACTGCTGGCGGCTCACCTCCAACTGCGCAACGCTACGCGCTGTTCACAGCCAGCTGCCTAACACTACAATGGCGAGTATTACAACAATGCAAAGCAGCCACAGACTGCACACAGCACAGCCAGTGATTTTCATATTGAGCGCTACGTAACGTTGCCAATAAGAAAACATAAACAGCCTACTTACATAGAGAAAACATAAACAGCCTACTTACATAGAGAAAACATAAACAGCCTACTTACATGATGACCTCAGATGTTAAGTCCCATAGTGCTCAGAGCCATTTTTAGCCAATAAATAAGAACTTACACAGCTTTAAAATTGGCAGCATATTTACGATGTGCAGTCAATATTATTTATAGGCCGGTTTGTCAATATTTCATCCGTCGATATATCGATACTTTTCCTTGATGCATCAATAGCCGGTCATGAGTTTTTATGAATATCGATATATCGGATTCCCGAAATTTTTAATGGTATCAATAGTCCTAGTAGCAAGGTAAGGAGAGTGGACGATGTGACAGGGGTGACGGCGGTGGCGGGCAGAGAGCGCCAGCGCCAGGTGAGCGGGCTCCGCGGTGGTTCTCCGCCGCTTTCGCGCCTCTGCACGCCACCTCGTCCCACCGGCGCACATTGTGTCTGTTCCGCTCCAGCGGGCGAGGAGGCGGCGGCGCAAAAACCCGACACGGGAAAGGCTGGCTGCCCGGCCGCGAGCGCCCCGTCCCACCGCGCTCCACCCTTTCGCGGGTGCTGAGCCTTCTTCGCGCCGCGCCGCTCAGGAATGCGAGCGGACTTCCTGGTAGAAGCCGACGGCCGGCTCCTCTCACCTTTTCTTCGTCGGCTAGTTCCTCCGGCGTTTTGTAACTACGTTGCGCAACTAGATCCTCCAGTGGTGCGCATCTTCATTTCTTCTCAGATTCCAGCTTCTGCCAGCGAACTTTTTGATCGTCTGGACAGCGACTGCGAACTGGTCTGTGCGGTTTTGCATCAGACTGCCAATACGGTTTCCAGCTGTGCATTTTGGAGAAGGCTAGAAAAGTCCTCACTGTACACTACGTTTTCCTGTGTTAAAATGGGCGCTATCTGCGTCACTTAGGAAGGCCCAGTTTTGAGTCATTCTGCGCGTCCTCTTCCATTAACCACTGCCAGCCAGAAAGATGCATTCTCTTTCCATGTGGCTGTACTGTGTTCATCATAAGAAAAAACATCGTGTTTTCTCCCGCGTTTGCTGGAATCATATGGATTCAGTTTCCAGTGTAGCGCAATCCAAGCTGTCTGGAGTACTGTCAAGACAATAACAATGTTACTTTTTATTTTTGTCCTTTACGTGCGCACCGACTGAGCGATAATACGGGCAACAGCTGTAATGGCGCGTTTAACTTGGGCAGCACGGGTCAGCTAGCTAGTCCAACCAACTTGCAGTGGTTCAAAATGGCTCTGAGCACTATGGGACTTAACATCTACGTACACTTTTCATTTACGTGTTAATTAGCATATATTTCATGAATTTTACATTTAAAGAACCACGAAATCGTGGTTTGAGCCTCCATCACATTTAGATGGATTATCTTCTACGACGCTACCGATTCAACTACGCATCCTTTGCTGTAATAGCTCTTAATTTAATAAATACAGTTCCTCGGAAAATGTCAAAGCTGGTTTTTTTCTACATGTAAACTTGTGAAAAACTTTACGAACAACAGATTTCTCGTCAGTTGTTACACGCACGTGTTTCACAACGTAGCAGCGAGCAGTATTAACAGCGTGACAGTCAGTGCACAACAGCAAAGAGACTGCGACTGTTCAGAGTTTTGAAATAATAACTATGTAGCTAAAATATGATTAAGAAAACTGTTGATGGCTGTTAATACGTTAGAATATCTTAAAAGTTCCATTTCCCGTAACATAGAAATAACAACCTAATACTTAAGAAGGACCCACTTCCAAGAGTGTAACAACAACTGTGTACAAGTGCTACGGCTATTGACCAATCATGGCGTTGTGTTTGTTTACATGAGATTTATTCTTATGATGAATGAAGCATAGCTGCAAATTCCTATCACGCGGCCAGTGTCTCTTGCAGGTATTAGTGCAATTACAAAGAAAAAAAAAGTCAGATGACGGCAATAATGACGACGTGCTCCACAAGAAGGCGAGGGGGATTATTTAACGCATTTATAACTTTTTCAAAAGTGAATCTGAAATTGGCACTTCTGCTGTTGACATTCTGAAGAAACAAGACCGGTCTGCAGAAGGATGTGGTGTAAGCAAGAAAATTGTACAGCGAATTGTAAACGAAAGTTTTAGAGCAGAGACACGACCGGAAGGCTTGGTTTCGTGTCGCCTTGAGAGGATAGAAATCGCAGGAAATAAATAACACAAAGCGATAGTTTTGACAAGGGTATTTTAAGGCGCTCCATGTTTGAAATGTATACAAATAGTGAATATCTGATGCCACAAAAAAACATAAATTTGTGGTAAGGTCTTATGGGACCAAACTGCTGAGGTCATCAGTCCATAAGCTTACGCACTACTTAATCTAACTTTAACTTACGCTAAGGACAACACACACCCACATGCCCGAGGGAGGACTCGAACCTCCGACGGGGAAAGGCGTGCGGCCCGTGACAAGACACCCTAGACCACGCGGGATGTCCCTAAAGCTTTTTACAATTATGTACCAGAAAATTTCCTTCAGAGGTAGTGGTCTGTCAATGCAAAAAATTTAAAGACATTGGTTTCAAATATGTTAAAAGTAATGATGCAAGAAAGCTTTTAATGGAAAGGAATGACATAGCTGCAGCAGGACCCACATTCTTGAGAAATATGCACGATGTACTAGAAGAAGATACTTTAACAGTTTATTATGTTGACGAAACATGGCTGAATCAGAATCATTACAGGAAAATCTGCTGCAGTAGTAATTGTATCTACGCCCGGCCCGCTGGCCTCGCGGTCTAACGCGCTGCTTCCCGGCACGAATCCGCCCGGCGGATTAGTGTCGAGGTGTGGTGTGCCGGATCGCCTGTGGATGGTTTTTAAGGCGGTTTTCCATCTGCCTCGGCGAATGCGGGCTGGTTCCCCTTATTCCGCCTCAGTTACACTATGTCGGCGATTGCTGCGCATATACTGTCTCCACCACATACGCATAGGCCTTAATTAGTCTACCACGCCAACACTCATCATCTGGTATGAGCCGTTCTTAGGGGGAGGCGGGGGGGGGGGGGGGTTCCACGCACAATAACTCTAGGTTCGGTGTGGGGCGGCGGTGAGGTAGGTAGACTGCTGCGGCCTCTTGTGGGTTTGTGTACCACTGAGGGCTACGCCGGGACGAATCTTCGCCGTCGTTTCTAGGTCTCCGGTTCAGTACACACACACACACACACACACACACACACACACACACACACAAACACAAACACAATGGTATCTATGGTTTTAAAGTTCCCATACGAATAGGTGCCCGCGTAATTATTCTAAAAATGGTTCAAATGGCTCCAAGCAGTATGGGACTTAACATCTGAGGTCATCAGTCCCCTAGACTTAGAACTACTTAAACCTAACTAAGCTAAGAACATCACACACATCCATGCCCGAGGAAGGATTCGAACCTGCGACCAGTAATTATCCTGTATGTTGGTTCTTCTTCTGATTTTGTTTCTGAGAGGAAACTTGTATTTAGGAGCAAGATAAACAGAACTGATTATCATTGGAAATGAGCGCTGTCGCTTTCAAGAACGGCTTCACTGAACACTTCTTGCCATACCTTGCTCCGAAGTCGGTCACTGCAGTGGGCAATGCCAGTTGTCATTCAGCTGTTGCAGAGAAAATTCCAAGTACAAACACACACCAGGAAAGCGGATATTGTTCTCTGATATTCCACACGGTATAAACCAGGCTCACGCCGAACTCCTGCAAATCTTTAATTTACACAAGTCATGCGACAAAACGTACCAACCTAACTTACCTGAGCGTGAATTGGTCACACAGTTTTGCGTTTACCCCCATATCATTGTCATTATAATCCAATTGAATTAATTTGTGCACAGGTTAACGGCTACGTGGCAGAAAAGAGCAAAGCTTTCAAGATATCAGACACAGAATAGCTTGTTCATGAAGGAATAAGGCTTCTCCGTTTCAGCGTGGACAGATGCGTGCTGTATGCTATAAAGATTCAGAAATAAGACTCATATGGAGATGAATATATGGATATACAGGGTTTTCGGAAATTCCCATTACAAACTTCTAGCACTTGTAGAGAGAAGTGAGTACATAACATTTTGAATAGAAGCCCATGTCCGGAAACGAAGGAAGATTGAGTTTAACGTCCTGTCGATATCGTGGTCGTTAGAGACAGAGCACAAGCGCGCATGGTCTGAAGAATGAGGAAGGAAATCGGCCATGCCCTTTCATACGAACCATCCCGGCATTTGCCTGGAGCGATTTAGGGAAATCATGGAAAAAATATATCTGATTGACCGGGCGCCAGTCTGAACCGTTGCGCTAACGAATGCTAGTCCAGTGTGTTAACCACTGCGGCATCTCGCTCCGTATCCGGAAACCTACCGTTTCCTTTCTACGACGGTTTCAGTTGAGATATTTAACTCATCCATTTCTGCTTGAGGAAGTGAATTAGGTGTGGCGCAGTACAATTATTAGGTAACAATTCGAAAGGAAAAATAACGAAACATTCATTTATCATTTAAGCAAAGTTTTGATACTATCACTTAATCATTACGTGTTTCCATTATTCAAAAACAAAAAGGAACCCATCACACTGTACGTACAACAGCGGCTCGATGCTGCGACCACCAACGTTGTTACAGACATTGTACCTGGTGTCTTTTCAATTTCCAGTGCAGCGGCCAGAACTCTTCCTCTATCTCTACGGGAGTCTCGTAAATTAAACAGTGCATTAACTGTGATAGCTGGATTTTTCGTTATGTATCCTTTCGAAACGTCTTCAGACGTGGGTTGCTCAACAAAAGCCGGCCGATGTGGCCGTGCGGTTCTAGGCGCTTCAGTCTGGAACCGCGGGACCGCTACGGTCGCAGGTTCGAATCCTGCCTCGGGCATGGATGTGTGTGATGTCCTTAGGTTAGTTAGGTTTAAGTAGTTCTAAGTTCTAGGGGACTGATGACCACAGATGTTAAGTGCCATAGTTGGTCACTCTAAGCTCATTAGCCCAAAACATCGGGAATCCGTACCACCTCTTATCCTAAATGGAACAAATATTAACTTCTCGCCCTCAGCAAAGAGTTTGGGAATAATAATAGATGAAAATCTAAATTGGACAGAGCACGTAACTGCAGTGTGCAAAAAAGCATCAGCATCCCTTCATGTCCTACAAAAATATAAAAAACTCTTCCCTTTCGATCTGAAAAAGAAATTAGTACAAACGCTTATACTCCCAATCATTGACTACAGCGATATTATCCTACAAGGCCTCTCTCAGGAAAATTCCCGACGTCTAGAACTGGTCACGAATGCCTGCGTCCGATATATCTGTGACGTTCGACTTTTTGATCACATTTCACCAGCATATGCAAAATTGTCCTGGCTACGTGCAGACAAACGCAGAGATTTCCATACACTCTGTCTAATCTACTGCCTTATAAATGTACACTGTCCCTCATATCTCTCCTCGTCCCTAACACTCATGTCGGAACAACATGACAGAAACACACGTTCCCATCATAATAAAATCCTATCCGTTCCACTGCATCGCTCAGTCACCTTCTCCAAGTCCTTTACAGTAGCGGGAACCCGACTCTGGAATAACCTCCCTCGTTATGTTAGAGAACTTAAAAACATGACCGGCTTCAAAAAACACTTAATGACGTATCTACTTAAGCAACAGTAATGCCTTCCTCTGTACACGAGTGCACTTCACCTCATTACTTTCCTCTCACCCCCTCCTTAAACCTCCCTTACCCAAAACTCGCTATACTAGTAAACATCTACTTTACACACTAAAATATTAATGTACATCTGCACAAACCTTCATTACTATTGCCAATCTTTCTCATGTTTGTCATTATTATTTGATTTTTTTTACTGTTATTATTATTGCTTTCACCATAATCTGTATGTATAGCACCTGATGTAAAAATACTGCCAGCATTTACTTTATTAGGTCTTAGTCATGTTTATCATTATTATTTGATTTTTTATTTTACTGTTATTGTTTTTGTTTTTATCATAATCTGTATGTATAGCAACTGTTGTAAAAATACTTCCGCATTTACTTTATTAGGTCTTAGTCACTACTCTTTATTCATATTGTCACTAGAGTAAGCTAATTTTCTCATTTAAACTTTGTTCATGATGTAACTCTGATGTGTGAAATGCTGCATGTGTGGAACACTGGTCCGATGTAAGAGAGGGCCTGATGGCCCTAATCTGATCAGGTTAAATAAATAAATAAATAAATAAATAGTGCTCAGAGCCATTTGAACCATTTTTCCTCAACAAAATATTATATACTGTCTCCCCTCTACAAGTCCTAGAAGTTTGTAACGGGAATTTCTGAACACTCTGTAGACCTTGAACCTATCATCTTAAATTTACAATCAGATAGTCCGGATGTAGACTCAAATAGCACTGACGATGGTATTACATTGTAGCCTTCGGAACAAAGCAAGGCAACAATAACGACATGTGGAATAATCGGGTGTACTGCCGGATGTTTGTGTCGCTCTGGCATAATATTTCTGCCACGTAACTCGTTGCCTTCTTCAGGTGCTACCTGAGACTGCCGTATTAGAGGATCTTGTCCAGTATTTATGCCCAGAGGGTGCTGGGTGCTCTTTTTGCCGTCCGCGCCCGCCTAGTGCTGCTGGTAAGGTGTTGTCTTTTCCCCGGTGCTCTCCCGGACGTCCGCGCCCGACTTAGTGGCCATCTGTGGCAGCTCTCTGAGGCCTGTCCTGTGTCGGGCGTTCCCATCGCGGTCCGCGCCCGCCTGGTGCTGCTCCTGAGGACAAGATCCTCCAATACGGCAGTCTCAGGTAGCACCTGAAGAAGGCAACGAGTTACGTGGCTGAAATATTGTGCCAGAGCGACGCAAACATCCGGCAGTACACCCGATTGTTCCACATGTCAAGATCTCGCCGGGAAAGCCTGAAGAGTTACTAGGCAATAATAGTTCTTGGTTTTCAAGACTCATGGCTTAAATTTTTTTTTTTCATTATCAACATATCAGCTGCAATATGCGGGAAAACTAGGTGCGATTCCCGGTCTGCCACAAATATTCATTTTTGCCTTTCCATTATATAGGTGTGGTTCATCATATTCGGAACTGCGAATACATGTAATGTATCCATTAAAGTGTTCCTTAACCCATCCTCCCCGAAATGTATCCTTGTAATGATACCGACGTTAAAAAAGGAACCAGGAAGGCTATAAAGGCACTATAAATAATTTTACAAACATGTAACAATAATGTTATGAAAGGGATAGTTGCTACTCACCATACAGCGGAAATGCTGAGGCACAACAAAAAGACTGTCACAAAATAAGCTTTCGGCCAACAAGGCCTTTGTCAAAAATAGACGACAGACACACCCACTTCTGGATTTTCCATTGTTTGATTTTATAACACGAATTGACATGAAAAGGAATACTTACGTGGCAGTCATTAACGTTTTGATAAAATGTTCTGAAAGAAAATGTTTAGGGAGCTGAAAATTGTTGGAATAGACTGGAGAGATTTTAAAAAACCTACAAAAATTAGTGTAGAGAAATAATACCAATGACGCCAAGAAAAACATTAGAATAATAACAGGTGTCCGACCAAGGCTGCCCTGCCTCTCTCTCTCTTTCTCTGTATTTATTTACTTTATTTATTTACAGAAAATGCAGTGCAAACAATGAAAAGTGGCTACAAAGAGATCAAAATGAATGGTGAGGAATTACATTATATTCGATTTGTTGATGTTGCTTTTCAGAATCTGCTAGAAGTACATGACTGCATGTTAAAAATTTTGTCTACTGCCTTGGATAACCACAAACGAAAAATAAACAAAAATGTTGTAATAATAAAATAATAATAAAATATTATAATAATAAAAATTGAACAGACAACTAAGGGCCAACTTAGGAAATGCAGTACTAATGCAAATAAGTGTATTTTCCTACCTGGGAAGAGCTAAAACAGAAGTCAAACAGAAATATAATGGACATTAAAAGAACAATTACAATAACCAAACAAGTCTTGAGAAATAAGAGGAATTTATCAACAAATTTTCAGCTGATGTGCGAGCGAGAAAGAAACTCATCAAGACTTTTTGTGGAGCATTCTAAGCTATAATTATGAAGGGTGAGCCCTTCGTACATATGAAAAGAAAGTCAGTATTAGAACTAATAGAGATTGGTATATGGACAAGACCAACAAAAATATCCTGCACTGAAAGAAATTCCTCTGAACAAATATTAAAAGAAGTTAAATAAAAAAGAATATAGTTTACATAATACAAAGAAGAAAAATAAAATAACCTGTACAGAAAGAAAACCACTGAACAAACATTAAACGAAGTTAAAAAGAAAATGACAATGATTAACATGACACAAAGAAGAAAAAGTTAATTGGATACTTAATTCGACATAACAGCTTAGAAAAATGTACTGGTAAAAATATATATAAAATCAAGAGGCAGCCACACAATATCCGTTTTGCAAAGCATTATTAGTGGAATAAACTGCATTAACTGTAACTAAATGGTAAAGATGGCTAGAGACGGAGAGGGATGGCTACATCAGCATGCCTGATGATGTGACTGATGTATGAAACAAGATAAATGAATGGTCTGTTCTAAGCTGACAATTTATTTGAATTAGAAGACCTCACTTTCACTTTTGAGAAAATGATTCTGATTATTCAGCAAAATCTCATGTGATTGGCACCGAAGCGTGTCTACTCCCGGGTTTCTTTTTTAGGCATCGAAGTCTTGGTAGACATAAAAGGTGCGGTCGGACAGTTTCTTGCTGTCGGTTCTCAGACCGCAACACCCGGCCGTTTTCCAGTGCGTAACGGCGCGAGCCGTGCCTGCTCTGCTTTGCGTCATAAAGACGTCGATACTCAAAAAGTACTTCCTCCTATAGAAAAGTTGAGTCATGGTTTAAAGTTACATAACGTTTACGTTATATTTCTTCGCTAACAATCTCACCGCAGAATTGTACACTCCTGGAAATTGAAATAAGAACACCGTGAATTCATTGTCCCAGGAAGGAGAAACTTTATTGACACATTCCTGGGGTCAGATACATCACATGATCACACTGACAGAACCACAGGCACATAGACACAGGCAACAGAGCATGCACAATGTCGGCACTAGTACAGTGTATATCCACCTTTCGCAGCAATGCAGGCTGCTATTCTCCCATGGAGACGATCGTAGAGATGCTGGATGTAGTCCTGTGGAACGGCTTGCCATGCCATTTCCACCTGGCGCCTCAGTTGGACCAGCGTTCGTGCTGGACGTGCAGACCGCGTGAGACGACGCTTCATCCAGTCCCAAACATGCTCAATGGGGGACAGATCCGGAGATCTTGCTGCCCAGGGTAGTTGACTTACACCTTCTAGAGCACGTTGGGTGGCACGGGATACATGCGGACGTGCATTGTCCTGTTGGAACAGCAAGTTCCCTGGCCGGTCTAGGAATGGTAGAACGATGGGTTCGATGACGGTTTGGATGTACTGTGCACTATTCAGTGTCCCCTCGACGATCACCAGTGGTGTACGGCCAGTGTAGGAGATCGCTCCCCACACCATGATGCCGGGTGTTGGCCCTGTGTGCCTCGGTCGTATGCAGTCCTGATTGTGGCGCTCACCTGCACGGCGCCAAACACGTATACGACCATCATTGGCACCAAGGCAGAAGCGACTCTCATCGCTGAAGACGACACGTCTCCATTCGTCCCTCCATTCACGCCTGTCGCGACACCACTGGAGGCGGGCTGCACGATGTTGGGGCGTGAGCGGAAGACGGCCTAACGGTGTGCGGGACCGTAGCCCAGCTTCATGGAGACGGTTGCGAATGGTCCTCGCCGATACCCCAGGAGCAACAGTGTCCCTAATTTGCTGGGAAGTGGCGGTGCGGTCCCCTACGGAACTGCGTAGGATCCTACGGTCTTGGCGTGCATCCGTGCGTCGCTGCGGTCCGGTCCCAGGTCGACGGGCACGTGCACCTTCCGCCGACCACTGGCGACAACATCGATGTACTGTGGAGACCTCACGCCCCACGTGTTGAGCAATTCGGCGGTACGTCCACCCGGCCTCCCGCATGCCCACTATACGCCCTCGCCCAAAGTCCGTCAACTGCACATACGGTTCACGTCCACGCTGTCGCGGCATGCTACCAGTGTTAAAGACTGCGATGGAGCTCCATATGCCACGGCAAACTGGCTGACACTGACGGCGGCGGTGCACAAATGCTGCGCAGCTAGCGCCATTCGACGGCCAACACCGCGGTTCCTGGTGTGTCCGCTGTGCCGTGCGTGTGATCATTGCTTGTACAGCCCTCTCGCAGTGTCCGGAGCAAGTATGGTGGGTCTGACACACCGGTGTCAATGTGTTCTTTTTTCCATTTCCAGGAGTGTATTAACATTATAAAAAATCGTATCCTCTCAAGATACACATGATTTGTATTTCAAGAGAGTTGAAGTTACACAGCACATTTATATTTTCGTGTATTATCGCAAACAGGAAACTTTTATCCTTAGTTCACAACTCATACGTTTAAACTAGTAGGAACCTAATGTCCATACTGTTCGCCAGAATACATGTCTCCTGTCAACGTGTGGTACACTGCTCCACACTCTTTCTCCTACTGTTCCCACAATACAATGCTTGGTTTTCAATAGAAGAATATCCACTAATCACGTCCTCCAGTTTACTTCTTCATTTTGTTAGGAGCGATCTTCCTGAATTCTCTTCAACTCCTTTTTTTTTATTTTCTAACAAATGAAGGAGAGTGGTCTGTTGCGGATGCGGCCCAGTACAGACCCTCGACTTCTGTCAGTCATGGGTTGTGCGGAAAGATGAACTCGGAGTGCAGTTTTCTCTCTGCAGGAAACTTCCGCGAGTGCGGCAACACGTCTGTACTTAACCACATGTTCACTGGCACTGAGGTAATCGATTTTGATGAGACTTGTCACATAGTAAGGGCAACCTGTAGTTTCAGGTCATTAAACATTACATTACGTAAAATAAGCCCCCAGAAATCCGAGAAATCTTTCCCTATCTCTCTTTCGTTTTGTTTGGTCAACTGATCTGGGGGTACCAAGAGAAGAGTCCACTTGAACCTAAAAGGTACAGTGCAACAAGAAGTTCTTGACAAAAATCGGTAGTGGGTCCCAGAGACCCTACTAATGTAACGGAGTAGGGATGGGGTGACGCAATGTCATGTCATAAGCCTGTCGGAAAAGACAACGATGATATGTTGACGATGGTGCAAAGGCCGTCTGTATGGTGGACTCCAGGTGAACCAAATTATCAACAGTGGAGCGACCTTTGCGAAAACCGCCCTGAGATGCAGCCAAAAGGCTCTGGGACTCAAGGAGCCAACACAGCCAGCTGCTCACCATGTGTTCGAGCAACTTATAGAGAACGTCGGTAAGGATGACTGGGCGATAATTGTTCATCTCTAGGGGATTGTTACCCGCTTTTCGGACCGGAAATATCTCGCTTTCTTGCCACTCAGAAGGAAACTCACCCTCGTTCCAGATTCGGTTAAAGAGGACAAGAATGTGACGCTGACAGTACACTGAGAGATGTTTCAGCACTTTGTTGTGGATATCAGGGCAATGGACTAGAGCACTGGAGAGTTCCCATGCACTGAATGGAGCATTATATGGCTACAGGTGGCGGGTAGTAAAAGATAAGCGCATTCACTCCACCCACAGTTTTATGGGCCGAAACGCGGTATGGTAGTTCTCAGACGCATTTGCACAAGCGTAATGCTCAGCAAACTCTTAGGTGACAGTGTCTGGATCAGTATAAATGCAAGCATCCAAGGAAATATTTGGTACACCTGTAGGGTCGTAAAATGCTGAAAACAAGAATCCTGGGAACGGTACATTTCCACCACTGGATCATATACCTCTCCGTCACAGGTATGAGCAAAGATCAGATACCTCTGCGGCTTCCAATCTCCTGCAAGACTTTTGACATGACATTGTATCACCTCATCCTTACTAAATTACGTTAGTGGTGTCTCTGGGACACACTCCAGTTTCTGTCAAGAACTTCTTGTTGCACGGTACGTTTCGGGTTCAAGTGGGTGCTTCACTTAGTACCCTCAAATCCAAGAGAACGGGATCCCTCAGGACTCTGTTCTGAGCGTTGTCCTCTTTCTGATGGCCATCAATGGTCTAGAATCGGTTGTGTGGTCTTCGGTATCACCCTCCTTATATGCCGACGAATTTTGCTTTCATTATCGCTCCTCTAGTACGTGTATTGCTGAGCGTCGCCTACAGGGCGCCAAGCAAAAGGCAGAGTCATGGGCTCTCACACACGACTTTCGGTTTCAGCAGTCAAAACTCGTGTCATGCGCTTCTGTTGTCGTCGCACTGCCTACCCTCACCCAGAGATTTACTACATGATGAGTTACTTCTTGTACTGAGACACGCTGCTTTTTGTCTTTCATTCCCAGCCGATTTGATTTCTCCACCTTCCCCAACTTAAGCGAAAGTGCTGGTGACACTTCAATACACGTCGCTGCTTCAGTAACACTATCTGGCGTGCAGATCGCGCTACCGTTTTGTGGCTCTACAAAGCCCTGATTGTGTCCCATCTTGATTGCAGGAGTCTTACATCTGGTTCAGCATCACCTCAGCATTGCGGATACTGGACCCCATTGACCATTGTGGGGTCTGACTTGAAATAGGAGTCTTCTGAACTAGTGCTGCGAATAGCTTATTAGTCGAGATTGGGCTCCCTCCATTACGTATCAGGCTGATTTACACTATATCCAGTTGTGGCTTCCTGAACATCCCAAATACCGCGTCCTTTTCCCTAGAAGGAAGCTCCACCTCCCACAACAGCGATCCAGACCTGGGTTTATAATTGCTGCACGCCTCTAGCGTCCCTATTCGGAATTGCATCTTCCTCCAGTGTCGCCTCTGGTCAGGAAACATTGCATCGGCCCCCAAGGTATGTGCCCTGATCTCGGACTTGTTTCGATGTCTCTTTTAGTCCAAAAGTTTCCATTGCCGTCACGATTTTTCGCCGCCTGTTCTTGGGTGTCCTTGAGGTGTATCTAGGTCCAGAAGTGGTATTCACCAATGGCTCAACAATCGACGGACGAACAGTCTTTACATGCATACATGCATGCTACAGTGAACTCAACTCTTTGTCAAACACCTGCAGTGTCTTCACTGCTGGTCGTGCGGTAGCGTTCTCGCTTCCCACGCCCGGGTTCCCGGGTTCGATTCCCGGCGGGGTTAGGGATTTTCTCTGCCTCGTGATGGCTGGGTGTTGTGTGATGTCCTTAGGTTAGTTAGGTTTAAGTAGTTCTAAGTTCTAGGGGACTGATGACCATAGATGTTAAGTCCCATAGTGCTCAGAGCCATTTGAACCATCTTCACTGCTGAATTGACGGCCATTAAACTAGCCCTTAACCATGTTTGTGCTTGCACTGGCAAGTGTATCCTAATGTGTAGTGACTCTCTTAGTAGTGCTACTCTCCCTCACAATGGTTACCACTATCCAGGATCATGTGCCTGATCTCCTTCAAGCTGGATGGTCAGTCGTTTTCGTTTAGACCCGTGGTCATGTTGGGATTTAAGTAAATGAACGACCCTACCGGTTGATCAAGCGGGCCACCACCATACGAATTCTGGGACCTACATATAATTTGCCACACAAATTGCAGGAAATCTTATAAATCGCACTCTGCACTTTACGGGTAGTTTCTAGTGTTGTCATATTTCAAACAGTCTATTTGTTTTTTTTTTGTTTCTTTTTTTTTATATGAGCTAACGATGTGTATAGTGGAATAACCATTAAGAACGGTACTACGTAAATGTGATAGATGGTTATATGACAATGGCCAAATGCCAGTTAAAAAAGTAAAGAAAGAAGAACATAAGTACACTGATCAACCAGAACATTATGACCACCTACCTAATAGTCGGTATGTCCACCTTTGGCGAGGATAACAGCGAGGACGTGTCGCAACATGGAAGCAGTGAGGTGTTGGTAGGTCGCTGGACGGCGTTGGCACCACATCTGCACTCAAAAGCTACCTAGTTCCCATAATTCCGGAGAGGGGGGTGCTGAGACCTGACGACACGTTCAGTCACATCCCAGATGTGTTCGACTGGGTTCAGGTCTGGCGTGTTAGAGAGCCAGCACATCATTTGGAACTCGCCAATGTGTTCTTCGAACCACTCTGTCACACTACTGGCCTTGTGACATGGCGCATTATCATGGTGAAAAATGCCCCTGCCGTCGGAAAACCTGACCGTCATGAAGGTGTGTAGGAAGTCTGCAACCAGTGCACGATACTCCTTAGTCTTCATGGTGCCTTGCACGAGATCCACTGGACTCATGGATGCCAATATGAATGTTTCCCAGAGCGATGTGGAGCCGCCGCCAGCTTATTTCAGTACCGCAGTACAGTTTTCAAGGAGCTGTTACCCTGGAAGTCGACGGATTCCCACCTTCCCCATTGGCACGATGCAGGAGGTATCGGGGTCCATCAGACTATGCAACGCTCTGGTATGGCGACAACGTCCAGTGCCGATGATCAGATGCCCATTTCAGACTTAGTTGCCGATGTCGTGTTGTTACCATTGGCACATGCATGGTTCGTCGGCTGCAGAGGCCCATCGTTAGGAGTGTTCGGTGCACTGTGTGTTCAGATACATTTGTATTCTGCCCAGCACTTATATCTGATGTTAGTTTCGCCACAGTTCGCCGACTGTCCTGTTTTACCAGTCTGCCCAGCCTACGACATCCGACATCTGTAATGAGGGGTGGCTGTCCGACACCACGACGTCTGGACGTGGCTTGCCCTTGGTTTTTGCCACATGTTGAAAACACTCACCACAGCAGTCCGCAAACACCAGACAAGTCGTGCAGTTTCCGAAATGCTCCTGCCGATCCTCGGAGGTGTCAGAATCTGCCCTCGATCACACTCAGATAGATGGCGCGCCTTCCTCATTCTACACACAGACAGCACGCTCGCTCATACTACGTGCACCATGGATGTGTCTATGGCCTAGTTGGGTTTATATCAATAGTAGGTCAGTTCTCATAAAGTTCCGGCTAATTAGTGTATGTTGATCTAACAAAACGAAAAAAAGAGGCAAAGATTTCTCGGATTGTGGGCATATTTTACGTAATGTAATTTTTTGTACATGGAAGCCAGAGAGGCAGCTATATTTGCCCACACCTATGATGGAGAGGTGTATGATAGAATGGTGGAAAAGTACCGTTCCCAGGATTCTTGCTTTCGTCGCTTTATGAGGTAGTTGAACCAAGGACAGGGTTGTTTACAGACGTTCCAGCGAAGGGTGCGGGCGTTGGACAATCCGCCTACGACAGGAAGATCCCGAGGAGGATGGGGTGCTTGGTTCACTGCCAAAAGAATAGCTGCTGTTATATGCTGAACAGCTTCAGCGATACTGTCTTGCGATGGTGATCTCTCAAAGGCTTTTGATTGTGTATATCATGGAATACTTCTAGAGAAACTCAAGTACTGTGGTATGAATGGGACAGTGCTCAAATGGTTTAAATCATACCTAACTGGAAGAACGCAGAAAGTTGAAAAAAGCAGTTCACATAACATGCAAAAAACTGGTGATTTCTCAAACCGGGGAACAATCAAGAATGGGGTGCCGCAAGGTTCGGCTTGGGTCCTCTGCTGTTCCTAATATATGTTAATGACTTGCCATTCTATATTCACGAAGATACAAAGCTGGTACTTTTTGCCTATCACACCCAACAGACAAGAATTAACTGATGAAATTGTAAACTATGTTTTTCAGAAAATCATTAAGTGATTCTCTGCAAATGGGCTCTCCTTAAACTTTGACAAAACACAATATATACAGTTCCACACAGTAAACGGAATGACAACATTAATAAATATTGACTTAGATCAGAACTCGGTAGCTAAGGTAGAATATTCAAAATTTCTAGGTGTATGCATTGATGAGGGGTTGAACTGGAAAAAACTCACTGAAAATCTGCTGAAACGTTTGAGTTCAGCTACTTATGCTATTAGGGTCATTGCGAATTTTGGCGATATACATCTCAGTAAATTAGCTTACCACGCCTATTTTCATTCTCTGCTTTCGTATGGCATCATATTCTGGGGTAACTCATCATTGAGTAAAAGAGTGTTCATTGCACAAAAGCGTGTAATCGGAATAATTGCCGGAGCTCATCCAAGATCATCCTCCAGACACTTATTTAAAGAGCTAGGGATCTTCGCTGTAGCCTCCCAATATACACTCCTGGAAATGGAAAAAAGAACACATTGACACCGATGTGTCAGACCCACCATACTTGCTCCGGACACTGCGAGAGGGCTGTACAAGCAATGATCACACGCACGGCACAGCGGACACACCAGGAACCGCGGTGTTGGCCGTCGAATGGCGCTAGCTGCGCAGCATTTGTGCACCGCCGCCGTCAGTGTCAGCCAGTTTGCCGTGGCATACGGAGCTCCATCGCAGTCTTTAACACTGGTAGCATGCCGCGACAGCGTGGACGTGAACCGTATGTGCAGTTGACGAACTTTGAGCGAGAGCGTTTAGTGGGCATGCGGGAGGCCGGGTGGACGTACCGCCGAATTGCTCAACACGTGGGGCGTGAGGTCACCACAGTACATCGATGTTGTTGCCAGTGGTCGGCGGAAGGTGCACGTGCCCGTCGACCTGGGACCGGACCGCAGCGACGCACGGATGCACGCCAAGACCGTAGGATCCTACGCAGTGCCGTAGGGGACCGCACCGCCACTTCCCAGCAAATTAGGGACACTGTTGCTCCTGGGGTATCGGCGAGGACCATTCGCAACTGTCCCCATGAAGCTGGGCTACGGTCCCGCACACCGTTAGGCCGACTTCCGCTCACGCCCCAACATCGTGCAGCCCGCCTCCAGTGGTGTCGCGACAGGCGTGAATGGAGGGATGAATGGAGACGTGTCGTCTTCAGCGATGAGAGTCTCTTCTGCCTTGGTGCCAATGATGGTCGTATGCGTGTTTGGCGCCGTGCAAGTGAGCGCCACAATCAGGACTGCATACGACCGAGGCACACAGGGCCAACACCCTGCATCATGGTGTGGGGAGCGATCTCCTACACTGGCCGTACACCACTGGTGATCGTCGAGGGGACACTGAATAGTGCACGGTACATCCAAACCGTCATCGAACCCATCGTTCTACCATTCCTAGACCGGCAAGGGAACTTGCTGTTCCAACAGGACAATGCACGTCCGCATGTATCCCGTGCCACCCAACGTGCTCTAGAAGGTGTAAGTCAACTACCCTGGGCAGCAAGATCTCCGGATCTGTCCCCCATTGAGCATGTTTGGGACTGGCTGAAGCGTCGTCTCACGCGGTCTGCACGTCCAGCACGAACGCTGGTCCAACTGAGGCGCCAGGTGGAAATGGCATGGCAAGCCGTTCCACAGGACTACATCCAGCATCTCTACGATCGTCTCCATGGGAGAATAGCAGCCTGCATTGCTGCGAAAGGTGGATATACACTGTACTAGTGCCGACATTGTGCATGCTCTGTTGCCTGTGTCTATGTGCCTGTGGTTCTGTCAGTGTGATCATGTGATGTATCTGACCCCAGGAATGTGTCAATAAAGTTTCCCCTTCCTGGGACAATGAATTCACGGTGTTCTTATTTCAATTTCCAGGAGTGTATATATTCACTTATGACATTTGTTATTAACAATCCGAACGAATTCAAAAGTAATAGCAGTGTACATGGCTACAACACTAGGAGAAAGGATGATCTTCACTACTCAAGGTTAAATCTAACTTTGGCTCAGAAAGGGGTAAATTATGCTGCCACAAAAGTCTTTGGTCACTTACCTAATAGCATCAAAAGTCCGACAGATAGCCATATAGCATTTAAAAGGAAATTAAAAACATTTCTAAATGGCAACTCCTACTCATTAGATGAATTTTTTATATAGTAAGTGGATAATTTCCCCACCACACACTCAAAAAAAAATATTAAGTGTCATGTAATATTTTGTGTAATGTAGTATCTTGCATAGACACATTTTATTAATCTGACACGTTCCACATCATTACGAAGTGTCATATTCGTGATCTATGGAACAAGTACTAATCTAATCTAAAAGCAGAGGTGAACCCATCTCAGCCAGCTTTACGGAGAACCATGTGGGCGCACGACCAGAGGAGCAACGCTGAGGGGGGGACAGGAACGTCAGGAAGGTCATCATGGACTCTAGTGGATAGACGAAAGAAGACTGGGACTGGATAAGGAATGATCAATGGCCAAATAAGTTCCATGTGCTACACTGAAGGGTATGGGGCACAAGAGTTCAAGAGACAAAGATTGAGCTGTGTTTCGATGACTTTACCATGGTAAGTCATCGTTGTTGCGCCAAAAAACGGTGGTGTCGTCCAAGACTAGGAAGATTGGGGGGGGGGGGATGAGAGACTAATGCAGACAGTGCATTCTGGGACATGACATCATCAGGAGGGAGATAAACATTAAATATGCTAAAATCCTGATGTGTTCTTATCCAAACTGTCAAAGCCTCCAAAGGTGTATCAAGAGGCACAAGGTCACTATATAGAGAGTCTAGTACATACATACAAATTCCACCCAATACCGTCTCATAGTTGGTACAATTCTTAAAATAACCCCAGTAGCCACAAAGGGCAGGGGTCGTACTTGCTGGAAACTATGTTTCCTGGATGGAAATGCAGAATGCAAGAAAAGTGCCTAAAAGCTGCTGTTAAAACTCCACTCTGAATACTGCGGGGACATGAAGCGACCGGAGGAGAGGGGGAGGGGGGGAGAGGGCAGATTATGATCCAGGGTCATGTACTGCCACCAGTTGAGGCGTCAGGGCATCTTCTATGTCCTAATAAATTTTTGCACATGACGGTGCACCGCTTCATTTCATTTTGGATGTCCGCAACCATCTCAGTCTTGTATTTCCTGGTCGCTGGAATCGAAGCAGAGGTCATCTGACCTTAACCCCTAGATTATTTTTTGTGGGAATATCTAAAGTCACTTATGCACGAGACCCCAGTGGACACGGAGAGGGAATTAGTTTCCAGAATTGTAGCTGCCTGTCATTATTTGTCAGGGTGGGTCAAAATCTTGTCCGCCGATCTCATGCTTGAATTGAGGTTGATGGACGTCGGTTTCAGCACATTTTGTAAGATAGTACAAATGGTACGTTCATTGTGTCAATAAGGGCATCTGCTCTTATTAGTTTAGATATATTTTTACGAAATAACTCCACGCTTAATACGAGAAAAGGGTATACGCTAATCGGAATGTTAAATGGACACCTTTGTTTGCACTTAGCGTCACCTTACGGCCACTGAGCGTTGTTTAAGGTGGACCGCCTTACTCAACAGCATTAGACTGCGGTATAAACGCACCTGAGAAACGACAAGACACAATTTATCGAGGTTTCTTAAATGTGGCACGCTTCAGTTTTTGTGTTTGTGTGTGTGTGTATTAGAGCAAACACAGCTTACCATCTGTTCTGTTTGTTATCTGATAAATTGTAATGCAGGGTGTGGACGAAGAGCGTTAATTAAAATTAAAAAATGCGATCTAGATGGACAATTATATCAACTTCAATCATTCCTTCAATGATTTTATATTATTTATAGACTCCTGAAATAACCTATACTACCGTCGATTTCGTCTCGTTACGAACGAAGCGTTGACTTATACTTGTTAGGGCCTTTTGAAACTCATCACAAATATGGTCCGGTACTAGGTATGCCCGTATTACCCCCACTAAACGATAGCACCGAAGCGTAATTCCCCTTCTTTTCTTTAGCGAAAAAGTACTGTGTAAATGACATGAATTCTTGAAGCAATGATAAAGAACCAAAGTTGATGTGCAAGAGGCAGCCCGCAGGCCATAAAATAAAAGCCGCTGAAGGTGCGTTCTGCTTGAGAGCGCTGAGGCCGCAAACTCGCCGCTAAAGACACGTGGGCTCACCTCCACGAGCGAGCACGTGCGAGTGTCGACCTTCCACTACATTCAGTACTGTTGAAAACAGAAAAACAGAGGCTTCACAGGAAGAGCAAAGGCGTGCATTCCGGTTTCTTGCGGCGGAGGGCGTGCGGGGAACGAAAATTCATGGAAGACGGGCGCAACTGTACGAAGAGCACAGCATGTTCTTTGCAAGGGTCAAGGCGTGACACAAGCGATTCAAGGAGGGACGGACGTCAATGGCCGATGAGGCACGGTCTGGAACGCCACGCCGCATTACCGATACCATTGTCCAGCAGGAGGATGACGTCAGTACTGAAGACCGGTGAGTTACGTTGGCAGCTATTGTCCCAGAGGTCACATTGAGTGTTGGCACTGAAACGGTCGTGCAGTGCTCTACGTGCACTTGTGCCATTCTTCCATGCATTTTCGTTCCCCTTACTCCGTCCGCTGTAAGGGAACGCACTACACCCCTTCATTCTTCTATCGAACCCTCCATTTCTCTGTTATCAGCACGGCTGAGTGCGGTCGTTGGTCAACGTGCACTCATGATCGGTCTGTGCGTCACGCAGGTGTGCGCCCATCAACATCTACATGTACATATATACTCCGCTAGCCACCGAGCGGTGTGTGGTGGAGGGCACAACTGGCGCCAAAGAAGTAAAATCCCCCCTCCGTCTGTTCCACTCGCGGATCGCGCGAGAGAAAAACGACTGTCTGAACGCCTCAGTACGAGCTCTAATTTCCCTTATCTTTGAATGGTGATCATTGCGAGATTTGAAAGTTGTTGGTAATAATATATGCTCTACATTTTCGGTGAAGATCGGATTTCGGAATTTAGTGAGCAGCCCCTTCCGTTTAGCGCGTCGTCTATCTGCAAGTGTGTCCCACTTCAAAATTTCTATGAGATTTGTAACCTCTCGCGATGGCTAAAAGTACCAGTCACGATTCTTCCCGCCCTTCTTTGGACCTTCTCAGTCTCTTGAATCAGACCCAACTGGTAAGGGTCCCATACAGACGAACAATAAGAGTGGACGAACTAACATATTGTAAGGTATTTCCTTTGTTGAAGGACTGCATCGCTTCAGGATTCTACCAATAAACCGCAATCTAGAGTTTGCCTTACCCGTTACTTGTGTAATCTGATCATTCCATTTGAGATCATTTCGAATAGTCACACCCAGATACTTGACGCATGCTACCGCTTCCAAAGATTGGGCGTTTATTTTGTACTCGTACAGTAATGGGGATTTTCGACCTGTCATACGCAGTAGGTTACACTCACTAATATTGAGAGATAACTGCCAATCATTACACCACGCATTTATTTTTTACAAATCCTCACTGATTTTTTCACAATTTTCGTGTGATACTATTTTCCTGTAGACTACAGCATCATCGGCGAACAGTCTAATGCCGCTGTCAATACCATCAACCAGATCGTTTATGTAAATCGTAAAAAGCAGCGGGGCTATTACGCTCCCCTGGGGCACACCTGAAGGTACGCTTGTTTCTGTTGAAGTCTCCTCATTCAGGACGACATACTGCTCTGTCTGTTAGAAAACGTCCTATCCAATCGCATATGTCATCGGATAGGCCGTAAGCGCTCACTTTTTGGAGCAAGCGACAGTGCGTAACTGAGTCGAACGCCTTTCGAAGGTCGAGAAATATGGCATCAACCTGTGAGCCGGTATCTAGAGCCTGTTGTATATCATGCATAAAGAGGGCCAGCTGTGTCTCGCATGACCGCTGTTTCCTAAAACCGTGCTGGTTTCTGCAGATGAGCTTCTCAGAGTCTAGAAAGGTCATTATCTCTGAACACAAAATATGTTCCATGATTCTACAACAAATCGATGTCAGTGAAATTGGCCGGTAATTATGTGCATCCGTTTTTCTACCCATTTTATATGTTCCGTCTAGCGACGAGTCTGGGACCTCAGCACTCTTATAGGAAGCACACCTTCCTTCTTAGGTAATGGCATTGCGACCCCTTCAGAGGTTTGCACTTTACAATCTCCGGCCCGTTGCTTTCAGAATGCACCTGACTTCTACTTACCATCCACACAGAACACAGCAGATGTCGCCCAGATCGCCTCCTGCGTGCTTTGCTTTAGTCAAGGTTCACGCTCTAGGTTCTAGACTGCCCTCACTTTCACATTCACGGGCAGCAAACGAATCTAAACACCCTTCACCCGTCGCGCCCGGTAACCGTAGCGTGAAATGACTTTCTCTCTGATCACCGCCTTCGGTTCTCCCCAAGGCTGCAAAGTGGAGTAATAACAAGTTCACGTGCTCCATCATTTGTAAATCAATCGCCATTGAGGTTGTAAAATCGTTGTTCTCTAGTGAAAGTGCACAGTTCACAGCGGATGAGCTCTCCCTTTCTGTTGCGTCTCTCCTTCCCTCCCCACTGCTACCTTGAGGAGGTTGTTGTTTCCAGCGGGTTTCTCCTACTTCCGAGTCCAAACCATTAGCTAAGCGTCTTTAAGGATTAGCTCCACTCGTACAGGCATTTGCTAAGGCGACTATCTGGAATTTACCACTGCTATTGTGAAATCGCGTCGATTCTGTCCTTATGCGGGCCTCAAGAGAGGAAATCCGCCGTGTCATGAAAACACCGAAGATTTGTTTCGCTTGTGACATTATCCAACATTGTCAGGTTGCTTAGAGTGAACGTTCGAGATAAAAGGGGCGTTCCAAAGTAATGCAACACATACGGCCTTACACCAGCTTACTGGAATGGCCTGAATGTCCGTATGGTAGCACTCGATTAGTCGACGTCGAAGCCAACGTCTTGCTGCATCAGTAACCCTTTCACTATGCTTGTACTGCTTTCCGCGAAGTATACGTTCATTAGGCCAAAGAAATGGTAGTCGGAAGATACGAGTCGGCCGCAGTGGCCGAGCGGTTCTAGGCGCTTTTGTCTGGAACCGCGCGACCGCTACGGTCGCAGGTTCGAATCCTGTCTTGGGCATGGATGCGTGTGATGTCCTTAGGTTAGCTAGGTTTAAGTAGTTCTAAGTCTAGGGGACTGATGACCTCAGATGTTAAGTCCCATAGTGCTCAGAGCCATTCGAACCATTTGGAAGGTACGACATCCGGGCTGTAGGATGGATGAGGAAGAACAGTCCAGTGAAGTTTTGTGAGGTCCACTCGCGAGCGCAGGCTTGTGTGAAGCCTTGCGTTGCCGAGGAGAAGGAGAAGCGCGATTGCATTTTTGCTTGTTTTAGACAGGTCCAGGTGAGCAGCGATATTCTTGATTGTGATCCGTCGATCATCGCAAATGAGAGTGTCTGCACGTTCCAACATTGCAGGAATCGCAGCTGTGTGCGGGATATCGAACAGGTCTGCACGAATTTGGTGCTATGACGATAGACGCCTCGCTCGATGACTCACGGTGCTTCAGTTCACTGTAAGGTCTCCGTAGACATTTTGCTAGTGCGTATGAATATCTCTGATGCTCTAGTTATCCGCCATAAGAAACTCAGTGACAGTTCTCTGCTTGGAACGCACCTCCGTCACAGACGCCAATTTGAAAAAGCTACGTATAGTGCCGCCGCCTATCGGAACTTCATGAAACTGCAGGGGCAGAGGCGGAAATATTCTCACAACAAATTGCGTATTTTTCAACCGAAACTGGCTGAAATAAAAACCTGGTGCATTACTTGTTGAACGCCTCTCATACATGGTGAACCGAACTCCACCGACAAAATTTCATACGTTCTTCAGGGACACTTTCTGAGTATTTTGGTATAAGGGACTCGTGGTTCCGCTGGCTCGGTACAGAGTAAATATGCACATCAAAAAATGTTTTGCATCGCCCCGGTAGCCAGAACTCCTGAAGATAGACGTTGATTGTGGATATTGTATTACAGACACAGTCCCTTTGACTGTTCAGAGACGTCACTAAACCCGCCCGAAGATGTAACAACCATCCATGAGCAGCGCCTGTTAGACGGTGGGGGTCCGACAGCCGATCAGTTCCATCCATTCCACCAGAAAGGAGGTACACGGCTCGTGTTGTCTATAGTTCAAACATGCCTAGATGGTGAATACCGCGGTTCGATCGCGTCCGCATTGTTACTCTGTGCCAGGAAGGGCTCTCAACAAGGGAAGTGTCCAGGCGTCTCGGAGTGAACTAAAGCGATGTTCTTCTGACATGGAGGAGATACAGAGAGACAGGAACTGTCGATGACATGCCTCGCTCAGGCCGCTCAAGGGCTACTACTGCAGTGCATGACCGCTACCTACGGATTATGGCTCGGAGGAACCCTGACATCAACGCCACCATGTTGAATAATACTCTTCGTGCAGCCACAGGACGTCTTGATACGACTCAAACTGTGCGCAACAGGCTACAAGATGCGCAACTTCACTCCCGACGTCCATGGTGAGGTCCATCTTTGTAACCACGACACCATGCAGCGCGGGACAGATAGGCCCAACAACATGCCATGCCGAATGGACCGCTCAGGATTGGCATCACGTTCTCTTCACCGATGGGTATCGCATAAGCCTTCAACCAGACAATCGTCGGAGACGTGTTAGGAGGCAACCCGGTCAGGCTGAACGCCTTAGACACACTGTCCAGCGAGTACAGCAAGGTGAAGGTTCCCTGCTGTATAGGGGTGTCATTATGTGGGGCCGACGTACGCCGCTGGTGATCATGGAAGGCGCCGTAACGGCTGTACGATACGTGAATGCCATCCTCCGACCGACAGTGCAACCATATCGGCAGCATATTGGCGAGGCATTCGCCTTCATGGACGATAATTCGCGTACCCATCGTTCACATCTTGTGAATGACTTCCTTCAGGATAACAACATCGCTCGACTAGAGTGGCCAGCATGTTCTCCAGACATGAACCCTATCGAACATGCCTGGGATGGATTGAAAAGGGCTATTTATGGACGACGTGATCCACTAACCGCTCTGAGGAATTTACACCGTATCGCTATTGACAGTGGGACAATCTGGACCAACAGTGCCTTGATGAACTTGTGGATAGTGTACCACGACGAATACAGTCATGCATCAATGCAAGAGAACGTGATTCTGGGTATTAGAGGTACCGGTGTGTACAGCAATCTGGACCACCACCTCTGAAGGTCTCGCTATATGGTGGTCCAACGTGCAATGTGTGATTTTCATGAGCAGTAAAAAGGGTTGAATTGATGTTTATGTTGATCTCTATTCTAATTTTCTGTACAGGTTCCGGAACTCTCATAACCAAGGTGATGCAAAACTTTTTTGATGTGTGTACATTTAGTTGATTTATTACTCCTTGTATCGATACTGCATCGAAAATATCTGCACAACACTGTAAACGTCAAAGGTATGTGCTACGTCTCACGCCTGGAAGCAAACTTTATCCACTCACTCACAGCACTTGCTGTTGATAACAGTAATTCCTATTTTACTGTTCTTCGTTGAACTTGCATTTAGTGCTGCGCGGTTGTGTCTCGGGTCTGTTTTTCCGGCAGTGTTATTTGTGCGTTAACTGTGATAGATAGTAGCACGGAAATAATTGGTGAGCTGTTTTCCGATATGCACCTCGTGTATGGGTTCTGAATGCAATGGAAGAGGGGCACAACGATGCTATGCTCACAAGTATACCGCAGGAACTTCCGCTAGCTGATTTGCTTCATATTAATAGGGCGTGTAGGGCACGACTATGACTTCAACGTGTGTAAACACGAAGACGCAGCTCTCAGCGTTCACGAAAAAATCGAGTTTGAAAATTTTACGCGTCATTATACAGGGTGATAATTATTGAACTAAATTAAATAAAATCGTCATAAGTTCCGAATGGTTTGCAATTGGACGTTCAAACTGCACAGTTGACTGCGGGGCATGATGGGAATTAGTATGCGCATACGCACACGCCTTATTATTGTAGCCATTTGCACGTGAAAATGTCTGAGCGTATAGCGCTTGTAAAGGCCTAATATGTGAACAATAACAGCCCAACTACGGCTCAAAGGAAGTTTGCGCCCGAGTTCAAACTGAAGACAACCGGTTCAAGTGTGCTAACAATTAAGAATTTGATTCGCAAGCTTAACAGAAGGGATAGTGTTCGTGATGACTGTGTTGGCAATGTTGATCGTCCAAAATTAGTGAAAAAGCCTGAAAACATCGAGAAGACACGTGCTGTGTTACAAACCAGCGCCAGGAAAATGATCAGACGAGCTGCAGAACATGTGGGAATCAACCGGGAGACACTGCGACAAGTTGTTGTTGAAGACCTGCATCTCTTCCCATACAAAACTCAAACCCATCAGCTATTAAGCCCCAGGAATGTGGAACAGCGGTTGTGTTTCGCCAACACTATTGTCCACGGAATTGACAAGCAAGACTTTCGTGCTTATGTGATTTGGTTTAGCGACGAAGCCCAGTTTCATTTGGAGGGGTTTGTCAACAAGCAAAACTGGCGAATTTGGAAGACTGAGAATCCGCATTTTGCGATCGAGAAGTCTCTTCACCCTCAACGGGTGACTGTGTTGTGCGCAATGTCCAGTCACGGAATAATCGGTGCGATATTCCTTGATGGCACGGTGACAACCGAATGGTACATGAAGGTTTTGGAAGATGATTTAATCCTCATTATCCAAAGTGACCCTGACTTCGACAAGATGTGGTTCATGCAAGACGGAGCTCGACCCCATCGAAGCAGAGAGTTTGATGTCCTGGAAGAGCACTTTGGGGACCTCGATTGGCTGCCATATTCTCCGGATCTGAACACAAGTGACTCCTTTTTGTGGGGTTATATTAAAGACAAGGTGTACAGTAATAACCCCAAAATCATAACTGAACTGAAAACAGCCCTTCAGGATGTGAACGACGGCATCGATGTTCCAACACCTCAGCGGGTCACGCAGAATTTCGCTATTATTCTGCGCCACATTATCGCCAATGATGGCAGGCATATCTAACATGTCATAACATACATCCGAATATTTGCAGTGAATTTTACATAATGAATAAAGTGTGTGCACGCCATACTTTGAAACTAATTTACGTTTTCCTTCGTATAGTCCAATAATTGTCACCCTGTATGTATGTCCGCAGCCAAGTGTGTAAGCACATATTTTCAGTAGCGCGAGGTCAGTGGATCGAATCTCACGGCCACCACTCCTTTTTTTTGCATTTCCCTGTAATTCTACTAATCGAGTCATTATTACTTTGCAAATAACCAATATAGAATCTTAAATTATTATTTTCATAATCTTATTCTGAAAAATGGAGTAAGACATTTTCGTAAAGAGGGTGATAATTAAAAGAAAAAAAAAGATACACAAGAACTTTCAGTGGAATCAGTATACTCATTTTATTTATGGTACTGGTGGTAGAAATATTCTAAGCAGTAATTATTGCAACATACAGTCGAATCTGTGCATGTGCATGGTCTTTCAAAGTGTCTGTTGCATAACAAACTTGGGTTACATTCGCAAACGGTTCCTGGTCATCACACAATTTCGCACCGTACCACGCATTACTGGCATCAGAATTACGTGGTAATAAAAAAAAATTACTGGCATTGGGATTCGATCCATAGACCTCGGGTACTCTTTCGACTGCGAAATCCTTGATTACTTGCGACCATGCGAAGCATATAGCTGCTGGTATATTGTTCAAACTCGATTTTCTCGAGAGCGATTGAGAGTTGCGACTTGCTATTTATTCACGTTGAAGGTTTCGTCGTACGCTACACACCACGTCAACGAGCGATGTGGCGCAGTGGTTGGCACACTGGACTTGCGTTCGGGGAAACAACGGTTCAAACTCGCGACGTCCGGCCATCCTGATCTAAATCGCTCCAGCCAAATGCCAGCATAGTTCTTTTGACAGGGCACAACCGGTTTCCGTCCCATCCTTCCCTATTCCAAGCTCGTGCTCCGTCTCTAATGACCTCGTTGTCGACGGGACGTTAAACACTAAGCTCCTCCTTCCCTCCTCCACATCCTGTCAATATGAAGTTCGTGTGGTTCCCCTGTCAGCTGTTCCCGCAGCTGCAGCGACCACATCACAGTAGTTTTGCATCTTTACATAACCGAATTTATTCGCGTTACTACGTATTACAGGCTTTTCCACTGTTGTGAGAGTGTATTCACAGAAATAAAGAAAATTCTGGTAACAAATACGAATAAATCATAATTACATTATTGCTCTGTAACGAGGCACCAGAGACCACCGGTCCCTGATACCAAAATATTCAAAATATGTCCATAAACAACGGCCAAAATTTTGTCGGTGGAGTTCTGGTTCACCTTATATATTAAACACTAGAGGTGGTAAGTGTTGTTCCTTGCATCCATTGTCTACATCTAGTACACCGAAAACCAACTTATGGTGTGTGACGGAGGGTACTTCTCGATTTCCAGGTGCCTTACCGATACATCATCGCCCCCGACTGTTTATTCATCACTACCTTTTCCCATGCTATTGGCATTTGGTTATTTAGGCCCTGTCTTAGATTTTTTCTTCTTGAATAACTTCTTGGCCCTTGATTCAGTTTGATTCATTTTTGCCTTAGACATTATCTACTAGTATTTCCCGATAGTACAACATTATACACTCCATTTCAAACTGTCACACCCAGCAGTTTGCCGAAATAACTCAATTTAACATAATTACGAGCTACTGACATGGCGATGTCATGGTTCTTTTGTCTTAAGGAAACTCAGTTACACACGCCGCAATTATTTGGTGTAGATTGACGGCGTAAACCACAGAAATAGCACAGAACTTGCACAATTTTTGCATGTGGGTTTGAAGCGAGGCAAGACGTTCAGTCCGAAAAAAAAGAATAAAAAATAAAAAAAAATTTAAAAAAACGAACTTGTACGATCGTGTGGGATTGGATGGAGAGGGGTACAATAATCACTTACCAAGTTGCTCTTTTGTCGAAAACTGACATTTTGAGCCCTTGGCTATGTGCAAAAGACATGTTGATTTTTGCAGAGAAAATAACAGCAACCATCCACTCTTTGTAATGCTAATTACTTACGTAAATAGCCCCGTTACCGGTTTCTAACCGACAGATGGCTTGTCCACGGTAAGATGTACTTTTTTTGCAGTTTACATTAGTTTTCATTTTTTATTTCCCCATGTGGTGCGGTGCGGTGGTGCCGTCGAAAATTCGGCGCCATTACGTTGCACGTTTCAATATTCGCTGCTTCGGTTCAAGCAGTAGCGAAGACTATATGAAACACTTTCTTGACATGCACATGTACACATGAAATGTAAAGCACCACTCACACACACCAAAAAGTGGAGTTATACATTATGCGTGTACATTATATCAAAGAAGTGCTTCATATAGTCATCCCTACTGCATGATCACAAGGAGTCAGCACTGCAAGTAATGGTAAAGAATTTTTCGACGGCACCATCACGCCAAGAAATTTCACCATAGGGGTAAATGAAAAGCGAAAATCGATATGAACTACAATAAAAATGTATCTTTACGTGAACAAGCCGTCTGACTCCCAAATGAGATTTTCACTCTGCAGCGGAGCTGATATGAAACTTTCTGGCAGATTAAAACTGTGTGCCGGACTGAGACTCGAACTCGGGACCTTTGCCTCTCGCGGGCAAGTGCTGTACCATCTGAGCTACCCAAGCACGACTCACGCCCCGTCCTCACAGCTTTACTTCTGTCAGTACCTCGTCTCCTACCCTCCTAGCTTCTGTGAAATTTGTAAAGTAGGAGACGAGGTAATGGCGGAAGTAAAGCTGTGAGGGCGGGGCTTGAGTCGTGCTTGGGTAGCTCAGATGGTAGAGCACTTGCCCGCGAAAGGGAAAGGTCCCAAGTTCGAGTCTCGGTCCGGCACACAGTTTTAAGCTGCCAGGAAGTTTCAAGCCATCTGATGATGAATCTGTCGGTTCGAAACCGGCAGCGGCACTATTTATATAAATAAACAGCATTATAAAAAGTGGATGGTTGCTGTTATCTTCTCCGCAAGAATCAATCTGTACTTATCAAGTTACCGGGTAGACCAGACGCCTCCTCGACTCAAAAGCCTCAACACACACCAACTTCCTTGTCGAACATGTTGGCGTAGTGTCTGACACAGAGAGCGGTTTTGGGACTGGATGGGTACCAGCATAGGAACGTCAGTATCCAGTTAAGTTGCTTCGCAGATAGTGCAGTATGCACAGCTGGACCACGTCTGCTGCTCGATTCATTCGTATGCTTGCTTCTAGACGTATTGACTCCAGCAAATTACCTCTCCGTTCGCTGTCCACTGTTGCAGGCGGCGTTCTTGTCAGCTCCGACGAGCGCCGAAGAAGCGAGAGAGGAGGCTGGCGGTGAAGGCCGCGGCCACTTGCTGGTGCCGTTCCACCAGGCGAACACGGCGCTGCTGCACAGGGCAGCTGCCATCACTGGGGTCGTCCCGGACTCTGCGGCCGTGGTGGCTGCCGCCTCTCTCCAGCAGCGACCACAGGCGCCGGACCAGGAGCAGCCGAAGCCAGCGCGCCCAGCCCAACTGAACGACGAGCCGCCCCAGCAGCATGCTCAGGGTGGACAACCCGCAGCGAAGTTGGCATCGCACGGTAACCATCCAGAATTCACAGGAGTCATATTCCGCAATCATAATCACCAAGAACCGGTGGAAGAGCCATTCCAGAAACAGCAAATCCCAGTCAGCTCCGACTCAGCTGGGGCACTGCCTCACCATACTGTGCCCAATAGACTGTCGCCACACCAGACACCACAAAAATCGTCTACACCAGAGGCGGCATTCTTCCAACAGGCCCCACACCTGGCCGCCATAGCAGTAGCCCCACCCCCACATTTCCAACAGAGCTTACCAGAGACTGTGAAGGCTCCATACCATCATGTCCAGCACCAACCTGCACAGACTGTACAAGCTGCACCTCCACCACAACACCCAATGTCGGCGCAGCAGTCTGTTCCGCAACTCCAACAAATTCTTGACCGCCAAACAGGAGCAGAGGTGGTACCTGGCAGGAGGACCCCATATCTCCCATCTCCTGCAGCGGCAGCGCCCAAGCAACCTCTCCATCGAGGGTCACCGGTAGGAGAAGAAGCGCCTTCCAGGCAGACTCCATATTTTACATCACCAGCTGCTCTGGCTCCGAAGCGACCTGGTCAACGTGTTCCACAAGTAGTGGAGGCAGAATCTTCATTCCTGCCACGTCGAACAGCTGCAGCTCTCAAGGAGCACGCCCACCATAATCGTCCAGCGGCAGGGGCCGCTTCGTTCCACCACATCCACCACATAGTGCCTGTTGCCGCCACTCTCCCACTCCATCACTTTTCACACCACTCAGCGTATGTGGGAGCAGCGCCACTTCAACATGCCCATCACTCTGCACCTGCAGACGGAGCAGCATCACATCATAAGGCCACTCACGCATCGTCTGGAGCACACGGTCAGTATCAAGTTTTGAACGACACCTGCGATTTCTGTTGATATTACCCAACATTAATATAAGAGTCTAGGTATCCTGTGTTCTGCTGAACTGGCAATTTCCTTTTGATGCACAATATTGGAATGAATTATCTTTGTCGAATACTTGCACTGGAACTTCCTGGCAGATTAAAACCGTGTGCTGGACCAGGACTAGAACTGGGGACCTTTGGCTTTCGCGAGCAACTGCTCCCGAGTTCTACTCTCGCTCTGGCACACACTTTGAATCTTCCAGGAAGTTTCATAACAGCGCGCAGGCCGCTGCATAGTGAAAATTTCGTTCCGGAGACATCCCCTACGCTGTGGCTACGCCATGTTTCCGCAATATCTTATCTTCCAGCAGCACAAGTTCTGCAAGTTTTGCAGGAGAGCTTCTGTGAAGAATGGAACGTAGGAGGCGAGGTACGGGCGGAAGTACAGCTGTGAGGACGGGTCGTGCGTCGTGCCGGGATAGTTCAGACAGTAGAGAACTTGCCCGTGAAAGGCAAAAGTCCCGAGTTCGAGTCTCGATCCGGCATACAGTTTTAATCTGCCAGGAAGTTTCATATCAGTGCACACTCCATTGCAGAGTGAAAATTTCATTCCGGATTACTTGCACTATTTGTCAAATGCCACAGGATGAGTCGTCCAAATATCATGCATTACAATGTAGTCAAAAACCTTGTACACATCCTGCTATAAACCTTCTAATCCCCTTTTATTTCTGGTACTATTTAATAAACATGTTTGCAGAAATAACGATGGAAATGGACATCTTTCCCAATGCCAGTTTTGTGCAAGGTCGGACACATCATCTGTGAGGCTTAATTTTATTTTATACACAAATCTCAAAGCGCAGGATATAAGAAACCGACACATGGGAAACAGCAAAGCAAATTACTCTGAAGAAATGGATACCACCCACAAAAGCAAATACGAATTTAATAAAAAGTCTATAGTATGAGAAAGCTATTGAACAGACAAGAACTATAGACAGAATGCCACACCTACAGCGCAATGCAAAAAATAACTCAGAAGATATGTAAACCCCAAAAATAAATAGATCTAGAATTTACAGAGTAGCAGAAAAGTCTTGTCAGATCTTATGGGTCAAACATGAAGGAACTTAAAAATGAGTTATTGTTAACAATTCCAAGTCTGAAGAAGTAAAATTCCGTATTGGACATTAGCAATTTTCTCTTTTTCAGAAGGAGTTTTTTGCTATTGCCAATCTCAATGTTACATTCACTCTGTTTTGGCCACCTTAATTTATTTTTCTCCCTAAATATCAACATTCATCTGCTACTTTTAGTGCTTAGTTTCCTACTCTAATTCCCTTAGCAACGCCTGATTTAATTCGACTTCATTCTATTAATTTTGTTTTGATTTTTCTAATGTTCATCTTATAATCTCTTTTCAACGCACTATTCGTTCAGCTCCGCTCTTCCAGGTCGTTCATTGTCTCTAACAGAATTACATTGTCATCGCCAAACATCAAAATCTTTTATTTCTTCTCCCTGATCTTCGATTCCATTTCCCAATTTCTGCTGGTTTCCGTTACTGCTTGCTCAATGCATACATTCAGTCACTTGGGTGATAGACTTCAACACTGCCTCACTCCCTTTTCAAATTGCTCCTTGCCTCTCAGTGCTTTGACTTTTACAACTGCACTCTGGTTTCTGTTCACGTTATAAATAATCTTTCGTCACCTGTACTTTATTCCTGCTACCTTCAGGTTATTAGTGGCTGTAGTCCAATAATCACTTTTAAAATTTTTCTTTATATGTACAAAGGTGGGTTTGTATTCCTTCAATCTCTCTTCTTAGATAACATGTAGGGTTAGTATTTCCTCACGTGTTCCTACACTTCTCTGGAACCGAAGCTGATCTTCCCCAAGGTTCGTTTCTACCAGTTTTTCCATTCTTCTGTAAATAATTCGTCTCAATACTTTTCAGCCATGACTTATTAAAATGAGGTTTTGGCACTATTCACGCCTGTCAGTACCGGTCATGTTTGGAATTAGAATTATTACATTCTTCTTAAAGTCTGAACATATTTCTCCGGTCTCATATATCTTTCACACCAGGAAGAACAGTTTTGTCATGGCTGGTTCTCCCAAGGATCTTTATAATTCTACGGGAATGCCTCCTACTCCAGTGCCCTTGTGTAAACATAGACCTTTCACTACTTGGTCAAACTCTTCTCGCGTTATCATATCTCCTATCTCATCTTCTTTATCTGTAATGTTTCAATCTTGTTTCCCCCATACAAACGCTCAGTATTCCTTCCACCTTTCAGTTTTCCTTTCTTTGCTCAGTACTGGCTTGCCATCTGAGCTCTTGAAATTAATTCATCTGCTTCTCTTGTTGCCAATGGTGTCTTTAACGGTACTATAGATGGTATCCGTCTTTCCCCTAGTCACGCGCGTTTCTAAAGCCTCGCATTTGTCCTTTAGCCATTCCCACTTAGCCATTTTGCGTTTCCTGTCAGTCTCATTTTTGGACATCTGTGTCTCCTTTCATCTGCTTCAGTTGCAGTTTTTTCAGCAATTAAATTCAGTATGTCTGTTATTATACGTTATCTGTTTTGAGCTGACTGCAACGTAATAAGAAAGAGTTACACCAGACGCGTTTCGCTTTGATTTACAAAGCACCTTCTGTCGTGTTCTATAAATTGGATACACACGTTTGTACATTTATTTTTCTGGTTCTTTTAGGTTAAAAACAGCTTTTCTTTATAAAGTTCGTCTGCAAGCTACTTACGGTGTTTCTCTACGTAATCTGCACCTTCCCCTCTTGCTACCAATGGTTGGTGTCTGCAGGCTTCATTTCACATCTGCAAAGGCATAAACACTGTGGCAGTGATGAATGAAAAACAGTTAAGAAAATCAATTATAAATATTGCAGCGTAGGAAATAATGCAAAATGCCAAAAACTTCAGATGTGAAATGAAGTCTGACGAGACCAATCACTGCTGGCAACAGGGGAAGATGCAGATTACGTAGAGAAACACCGTAAGTAGCTTGCAGACAAGCGTTATAAAGAAAACGCTGTTGTTAACCTAAAAAAATTTTAAAAATGTACAAACGAGGATATCCAATTTATAGAATACCACAGAAGATGCTTTGTAAAAAAAGCGAAACGCGTCTGGTGTAATTCTTTCTAATTACATTGCAGTCAACTCAAGACCGATAACCTATAATAACAGATGTTAACAGCTGCTGCGGAAGATGGCCACACAAACAAAAGTATTAAATTCAATATGTCCTTCGTTATCCAAAAGTTTCTACAAAGCCCTGTCTTTTTATCTGTGTGGTTCTCTGTCGTCTTTCTATTTCACCTCTCAAAGTTACCAATCAGTCTTTTATTGTACTCCTTTCCCTTGTTTCAGTTCAACGTTGCCTAATGCTTTCTTAAACTCTCAACCACCCCTGATTCTTTCAATTTATCCACAACCCATCTCCTTAATTTTCTAGCTTTTTGTAATTTCTTCAGTAATAAACAGCAGCTCATAAATAATAATTTATGATCAAAGTGCACATATACCCTTGGAAATATTTTGCCGTTCAAAATCTGGTTCGAAATCTCTTTCTTACCATTATATAGTCAACAAGAAACCTTCCAGTGACCGCAGGTTCTTTCCACCTCTACAACCTTCTTTCATGATTCTTAAATCAAATGTTAGAGATGATTAAATTATGCTATATGAAAAACTATACCAGCGACTCCCCATTCCGTTCACCCAAGTCCACGTTCTCCTACTTTTTTCCTTCATTTAGTTTTCCTGGTACTAAATTCGACTCATCTGTCACGATTGAATTTTCGTCTCCTTTAACTCTCTCAATAATTTCCTTCTTGTCATCATACACGCTTTTAGTCTGTTCATCAGCCATAGGGCTTGTAGGCATATAAACTTGTAATACTGTGATGGGTGTTGGCTTCGTATCTATCTTGGCTACAATAACATGTTCAATACACTGTTCATAGAATTCCTGTTTTCTCGTTTAGTATTATACATTATCGCTCGGAGATTCTAACGGAGGACTATTTTACCTTCGGAAAATTGTACCCAAGAGAATGTCATCGTCATTAAGCCACACGGCAGACCTGCATGCGCTCGGGAAAACATCATCGGCTGTAGTGTCAGCAGACCTCCCTTACGTGCCTCTCGGTCTCAGGGCCCTGGGTTCGACTCCCGACAAGGTCGAGGATTTTTTGCGCTCGAGACGGTGTGGTGTGTGTGTTGTCCTCATCATTACTTTATCATTGTCATCGACGTGAAAGTTGCCGAAGTGGCGTCAACTACAAAGGCTTGCAACAGGCGGACGAATTTTCCAGGAGGGGGATCCAAGCCACAAACGCCATACACATATTTCATTTCATGTCGGCTGTAGTTTCCTTTTACTTCCAGTTGTTGTCAGCTCTAGAGCTGCAAGGTCATGTCGGCTAGTGTTACAAAGCCACATCAATCAATCATTGAACTGATGCCCCTGCAACTACTGAAAAGTCTGCTGCCTCTCATCAGGAAGGACGGGTTAGACTCGACTCACCCCTCTATTGTGGTTGCATCTGCGGTACGGCTATCTGCATCACTGATGCAAGCAAGCAATTTTACCTCAGCAAGGTCCATATGTATGTTTTTCTATGCTGTGTGCTGGTCTCGTCATGTTTGCATAGCTACTACATCCAACATCCCTCATACAAAATCAGCAGCAGCCGCAGTTTGACATCTATTGCTGGATAGAGATCTCCTCCAAACTTCTCCGTTTCTCCAACTGCCATCTATCCACCTGGCTCTATGCACCGACCACCTCAAATTCATCTTCATTAGTTATATTAAGGCTCTGCAGCCCACTCAGTATCCTGACTCATTTTTCCTTGTATCTCACACGAAGTACACTCTAACACAAAAATCAAGGATGCACCATGAAGGATTTATGCAAATTGGTCAGAAACTGATATTCATATATGCATCGACGGAAAATTCAAAACAGCAAACTTCGGCGGCCAATACGAATGTGTGACGGTGCCGCATAATTTCATCACACAGCTGGCAAGGATAGTGAATAGGAGACATGTCGATACCAAGGCATAAAGTCTTTGCGTATTTCATTCCTTGACCTGAGTTGGACAGTAAATATGCCTCGCAGATAGGCTGCTGAGCAGAATCCCCAGATATTAGCATTTGAGAGAAGATATGTAATTGGGCTCAAAGAAACCAGTTGGAGTAATCGGCCAGTCGTTCGATATTTGAATAGGAGCAATGCCACTATTCGATGATGTTGGGAGGAATGAGTAAACTGTGGCCGAAAGCAGCATGAGTGAGGAAGTGGTCAAACTAGAGAGACGACCGAACGTGAGAACCGGGCAGTTGTCAGAGCCCCCAGTTCATCATTATCATCAATCCAACGTGCAACTGGTGTTTCAGTGACGGTATGGACCATTTGCAAGCGGCTCGAAGAAAAGGGGGTGGAGCTCATGTCTCCCCTGGTGGCTACTACCACTGACCTCTGTAAACCAATAAGCTCGTTTGCATTGGTATCGGGCACATTCGGCCTGGAATCACACTGACTGGAGTAGAATTGGCTCCAGTGATGAGCCCCGCTTCAAACTGAGTCCCGAAGACCAGCAAGGGCGCATCTGCAGCCACCCCGGACAGTGGTGGTATACCAACTTGACTGTCGCCCGCCATACGGCCTCACAACCTGGAGTGATGAGTAGCAGAACCTCTTTGCTTCTCATCCGTGGCACCTTTACAGCACAGCGGTACTCGACGATCTTCTATGACCCATTTTGTTGCTCTTCATGGCAAGCAATGTCCGCCCCGAAAGCTGAATGGACAGCGTGACGGACTGCCGTCCTGAGGGGCCCGCGTTCCATTCCCGGCCGGGTTGGGGATTTTCTCCGCTCAGGGACTGGGTGTTGTGTTGTCTTCATCATCATTTCATCCTCCTTAGGCGCGCAGGTCGCCCAATGTGGCGTCTAATGTAATAAGACCTCCACCAAGGCGGCCGGACCTGCCCCATAAGGGGCCTCCCGGCCAATGACGACAAACGCTCATTGCCATTTCCATGGCAAGCAATTCTGGACTTACATTTCAGCAAAATAATTCCCGTCCGCATAAGGCAGGAGTTTCTACCACAAAACCCCGGATCTCTCCCCACTTGAGAACGTTTAGAGCATTATGGGCAGGGCCCGCCAACCATCTCGGGATTTTGTCGATTTAACGCGTCAATTGGACAAAATTTGACACGAAATCCCTCAGGGGGACGTCCAAAAATTGCGTTAATCAACGTCATGCCGAATCACAGCTTGCATAAGGGCCAGAGGTGGACAAACACATTATTGACTTGCTTAATTTGTGAGGATCTTGCTCTGGAATAAGTCATCAATTTTTTCTGAAACTGTAATCATTTGTTTACCTGTACACATACATCGCAGCTACCGATTTCCGTCACATTCGCATAATTCCTTCGTAGTGCGTTTCTTTTTTTACAGAAAAATGAATAAACTGAAAAACTGGTGGTAGCCTTCCTGAGGAGTCGTGAGACTGGGTTCCACAGAAAAGTAGGAACATGCGAGGTAATATTAAACCGACGACTTATCCTACAACAGTGACTGAAGAAAGCCAAATCTACACTTATAACATTAGCAGATTTAGAGTAATCTTTGCTCAATGTTTAGACTATACTCTTTAAAATTTTTAAGACAGCAGGGATAAAATCCAGCGAGCAAAAAGTTATTTACAATGTATGGAAACCAGAGCGCAGGAATTAAAGCCAAACAACTTCAAAGGGAAGTCGTGTTTGAGAAGGGAGTGACATGCGTTTGTAGCTCATTCTCGATGTTATTCAATCAGTACAATAAGGAAGCAGTGAAGGAAACCACGCTGAAAATTAAAAAGAGAATTAAAGTTGTTGGAGAAGAAATAAAATTGGAATGAATAGTTTCTTGAAATGACATTATAGGGTGAAAATCAATAAAAGTAAAAAAATGGTAATGGAATTTAGTCAGATTAAATAAGTCATATTGACTGATTTGCAATAGGAAATGAGATATTGAAAGTAGTCCAGAATGAAATTTTCACTCTGCAGCGCAGTGTGCACTGATATGAAACTTTCTGGCAGATTAAAACTGTGTGTCGGACCGAGACTCGAACTCGTGACCTGAGTTCGAGCCTCGGTCTGGCACACAGTTTTAATCTGCCAGGAAGTTTCATTGAAAGTAGTATTTGGGTTTTGCTATTTGGGCGGCAAAATAACTGACAATAGCCGAAATGGAGACGATATAACGTCTAGTATAAACATAAGTGTCAGCAAGTCTTTTCCGAAGGTATTTCTCCAGAGCGTAACCTAGTATTGCTGTGAAGTGTGGATGGTAAGTAGTTTGGATAGAAGATAATAGCAGAATGCTGAAGGTTAGATGGAGATATCGACTATCAAATGAAGAGGTACTCAGTCGAATTGGGGTGAAAAGAAGTTAGGGCACAACCTGATTAAAAGAAGAGATCTGTTGATAGTACACGTCTGGAGCCATCGAGGAATCGTCAGTTTGGTAGAGGAAGGAAATTTGCTGTGTAAAATTGCAGATGGAGATCAAGGCGCGATTAAGTAAGCAGGTTCAAATGGGTGCAGATTGCAGTAGTTATGCAGAGAAGAAGAAGCTTGCGTGCCATATATTAGCTGTGAGAGGCCCATTTACGTCGCGTAGTATTTCTCCATTTCTACCGATGATGTCAAAGGAAGCATGCCAATTTCCTACTACTGGATACATCAGCTATCGGCCAGAACAGTACTCGACTTTTTTCGCAGGTGGAGGCGGCCACGGCGGGTCCGGCGCTGGTGGGAAGTCGAGCGGCGGATCGTCTGGGAGTGGCGGCTCGTCACACCACCACAAGGAGTCGGGAGAGAAGGGTTCGTCAGGCAGCGAGAAGTCCCAGCATTCGTCAGTCGTGGAGAAAGGGGGCGGCAGCAGCCACAGCGAAAGCGGCGGGCATGCGTCGCACCACCACAAGCAGGACGGCGGCGCGCACGGCCACAAGTACAAGGGCGGTGGTCACAAGGGCAACAACGCCTTCTCCAAGGTTAGTACCGGCAGTAGGGTGGCATTGCGCCCAGCCACATGTACTAGGGCTGTGGCCACTGCACCAACAATAGCATCTACAAGGTCTGTACCACAAGTGAACACTGGAATTGCAACTCCAGTAGGCACAGCGTCTGTATCGCGCTCTGTTGTAGAGTATTCTTTACCAATACTTCCTTCTGACATTTGATTTCCAATCCTTATTCTTATTTTCTATATTACGAGGATCGCTCCAAAAGAAATACACACTATTACGGGGGCAGTTCAATAAGTAATGCAACACATTTTTTTTCTGAAACAGGGGTTGTTTTATTCAGCATTGAAATACACCAGGTTATTCCCCAATCTTTTAGCTACACAACACTATTTTTCAACGTAATCTCCATTCAAAGCTACGGCCTTACGCTACCTTGAAATGAGGGCCTGTATGCCTACACGGTACCATTCCACTGGTCGATGTCGGAGCCAACGTCGTACTGCATCAATAACTTCTTCATCATCCGCGTAGTGCCTCCCACGGATTGCGTACTTCATTGGGCCAAACATATGGAAATCCGACGGTGCGAGATCGGGGCTGTAGGGTGCATGAGGAAGAACAGTCCACTGAAGTTTTGTGAGCTCTTGCGTTGTCATGAAGAAGGAGAAGTTCGTTCAGATTTTTGTGCCTACGAACACGCTGAAGTCGTTTCTTCAATTTCTGAAGAGTAGCACAATACACTTCAGAGTTGATCGTTTGACCATGGGGAAGGACATCGAACAGAATAACCCCTTCAGCGTCCCAGAAGACTGTAACCATAACTTTACCACCTGAGGTTATGGCTTTAAACTTCTTCTTGGTAGGGGAGTGGGTGTGGCGCCACTCCATTTATTGCCGTTTTGTTTCAGGTTCGAAGTGATGAACCCATGTTTCATCGCCTGTAACAATCTTTGACAAGAAATTTTCACCCTCAGCCACATGACGAGCAAGCAATTCCGCACAGATGGTTCTCCTTTGCTCTTTATGGTGTTCGGTTAGACAACGAGGGACCCAGCGGGAACAAACCTTTGAATATCCCACCTGGTGAACAATTGTGACAGCACTACCAACAGAGATGTCAAGTTGAGCACTGAGTTGTTTGATGGTGATCCGTTGATCATCTCGAACGAGTGTGTTCGCACGCTCCGCCATTGCAGGAGTCACAGCTGTGCACGGCCGGCCCGCACGCGGGAGATCAGACAGTCTTGCTTGACCTTGCGGCGATGATGACACACGCTTTGCCCAACGACTAACCGTGATTTTGTCCACTGCCAGATCACCGTAGACTTTCTGCAAGCGCCTATAAATATCTGAGATGCCCTGGTTTTCCGCCAAAAGAAACTCGATCACTGCCCGTTGTTTGTAACGCACATCCGTTACAGACGCCATTTTAACAGCTCCGTACAGCGCTGCCACCTGTCGGAAGTCAATGAAACTATACGAGACGAAGCGGGAATGTTTGAAAATATTCCACAAGAAATTTCCGGTTTTTTCAACCAAAATTGGCCGAGAAAAAAAAATGTGTTGCATTACTTATTGAACTGCCCTCGTATTTTTAAATGCATCTTTTATTCTACATGTTTGAAAGTTTTACAGTGTGTAGATACATCCTTTAGGAACAGTATTTTCATTTCTCCACATAATTTCCATCCCTCTCAACTGCCTTACGTATTCTTGGAACCAGCGCCTGTACACCTACACGTTAAAATTCTCGACCAGCCTGTTGGAGCCACTGTTTGGCAGCGTGCACAAGGTAGTCATCATCTTCAAACCTTGTTCCACGAAGAGAGTCTCAGTTTCCTAAAGGGATGATAGTCACATGGAGCCGGGTCAGGACTGTAAGGTGGGTGTTTCAGTGTTGTCCAACCGAGTTTTGTGATCGCTTCTATGGTTTTTTGACTGACATGTGGCCGTGCATTGTTGTGCAACGGCAAAACATCCTGCTTTTGCCGATGTGGTCGAACATGACTCAGTCGAGCATGAAGTTTCTTCAGTGTCGCCACATATGCATTAGAATTTGTGGTGGTTTCACTTGGCATGATGTCCACAACCAAGAGTCCTTCGGAATCGAAAAACACCGTAACCATAACTTTTCCAGCAGAAGGTGTGGTTTTGATTTTTTTCCTTGGGTGAATTTCCATGATGCCACTCCATTGATTGCCTCTTCGTCTCTGGTGAAAAATGATGGAGCCATCTTTCATCACCTGTCACAATTCTTCAAAGAAATTCATCTCCACCATTCTCGTACTGTTCCAAAAGTTCGCTGCATGCCGTTTTCCTTGTTTCTTTGTCAGCCACTGTCAACATCCTGGGAACCCACCTGGCACAAACCTTTTTTAACGCCAACACTTTCAGTATTCTGCAAACACTTCCTTTCCCTATCCCTACTTAGGGTGACAATTCGTCCACTCTGATGCATCTGTCATCAGTCACCAATTCGTTAACTCTCTTCTCATTGTCTGGAGTGTGTGCAGTGCGAGGTTCTGCCGCTGTGAGGACAATCCTCAATATTGCCGTGCCCGCTTTCATCATGTAACCAGCTTGCCCACTGACTAACTGTACTGCGATCGACAGCAGCATCTCTATACGCCTTTTTCAACCTCTTGTGGATGTTTCCCATTTTCTCGTTTTCGCAGCACAGGAATTCAATGTCGGCACGTTGCTTCTGACGAATGTCAAGTGTAGCAGCCATCTTGAAGACATGCTGTGACGGCGCCACTCACGGCAACGGGTTGAACTAAGTTTGAAAACAAGCTGGAAGGATGTATCTACACACTGTAAAACTTTCACTCATGCAGAATGAAAACTGTTCCAAAAGTTCGCTGCATACCGTTTTCCTTGTTTCTTTGTCAGCCACTGTCAACATCCTGGGAACCCATCTGGCACAAACCCTTTTTAACGCCAACACTTTCAGTATTCTGCAATCACTTCCTTTCCCTATCCCTACTTAGGGTGACAATTCGTCCACTCCGATGCACCTGTCATCAGTCACCAATTCGTTAACTCTCTGCACATTGTCTCGAGTGTGTGCAGTGCGAGGTTCTGCCGCTGTGAGGACAATCCTCAATATTGCCGTGCCCGCTTTCATCATGTAACCAGCTTGCCCACCGACTAACTGTACTGCGATCGGCAGCAGCATCTCTATACGCGTTTTTCAACCTCTTGTGGATGTTTCCCATTGCCTCGTTTTCACAGCACAGGAATTCAATGTCGGCACGTTGCTTCTGACGAATGTCAAGTGTAGCAGCCATCTTGAAGACATGCTGTGACGGCGCCACTCACGGCAACAGTTTGAACTAAGTTTGAAAACAAGCTGGAAGGATGTATCTACACACTGTAAAACTTTCACACATGCAGAATGAAAACTGTATTTTTATAAAAATGGAGTGCATTTCTTTTGAATTGACCCTCATACATATAGATTCTGTACCAGTCATCTCTGCTTCTAGTCTATTCTCTTCCTCTTCAATATATCCATCAGCTTATTCAATTGAACTCTGTCGAAAGCTTTTTACAATCAATTAAAACTGCATTAATTTCTCAATTTTTCTCAGTATAATTTTCCCCTGTGATTCATAACAGGCCAATAGTATCATTCCTTTTTCTCTTATGAATCCGAACTGTTCCTCACTAGTCCATCTATCCAAATTGTCATACAACCATTTACTCAGCACTCTCAGCAATACTGTAGCTATGTGAGAGATTAGACTGATAGTCCTGTGCTGTTCACACTTTTTGGTACTTCTCTTTTTCTCAATTGATATCATTACAATTACAAGAAAGTCATCAGCTCACTCCCCTCTGCCGTATATCGCCTCATTACACAGGTAGACTATTTCCTCCTCTTCCTGTTTCTCAAACTCATCAACACTTCCACTTCAGCGCCATTTCTATTTCAACTTCCAAGATGCCTTACCCCTGTCCGTCTTATACAGATATTCTATATATTCTTCAGCTACTGTGACATCCTCTCTTTCTATTTCCATGCTAGTCCTCATCTTTTTACTTTCAAAAATTATTTCTCTAGCCAATTTGAACATCATTTCACACTTTCCCTCTCTCTTCATTTTCTCTATTCCGTCGCATTTCCCTTTCATCTATCTTTCTCTTGCTTCTTCAGTTTCTCTCCTTAACATATTATCCAGTTTCTGCACCTCTTACTGCGTTCTTCATGTTTGACATTCTTTCCTGATACCCACTTTTATCCATCAGGTAACATGTAAATGTCGTGTGACTATGGCCTCCCGTCAGGTAAACCCTTCACTGGGTGCAAGTCTTTTGATTTGACGCCACTTCGGTGACTTGCGCGTCGATGGGGATAGGATGATTATGGTTAGGACAACACAACACCTAGTCCCAGAGCGGAGAAAATCTCCGATCCAGCCGGGAATCGAACCTGGACCCTTAGGATTGACATTCTGTCGCGCTGACCAATCAGTTACTGGGAATGGACATCCATAAGTCATTTATAGATTCTTCAACTCTACCTCTCTCTTACTTTCCATTACACATTCTTCAAATCTACATCTCTCCCACTTTCCCATGAACCTTTTTTCCAACTCTGAAACCTTACCTAACTTCTTGGTTGACTGGTTGGTTTGGGCAGGAAAGAGAACAAACTCAGAAGTCATCAGTTCTGCTACCTTCTTGACTGTCCCTAATTTTAATTTTTCTTTCACGTTATCTCATTGTACTTTCTTCAACTTCACTGGTATTTTTCCCACCCAATGTTCCTGGGTAATCCTTGCCACTCTTGAGTCAGTTCCTAAACCTTTTCCAACTGATTCCTTTCTCTACTCCAATATGATATCCATGTGTAAAGTTTCCTTTTGCGCTTTTCAGATAATGTGCTACCCACCATTAGTGAGTTTTATTTGCAAAACCTAATTAGTCGTTCACCTCTCTCATTTATTGTCGCTAATCCAAATTTTCTTATTGTATCTTAGTTATTCCTTCACCCACCACTGCATTCCAGCCCTTATAATGATAATTCAGGCATTTCTATTTTCTTCCTCGGTAAGTTCTTTAACATTCTCATAATATTCTTCCACCGTCTCATCTATAAACTGGCTGACTGGCTTGTATACCTCTATTAATACCACATCTTCCAAACTACTCTGCAATTGCATCATCGGTCTTCCATGAATATACTGCTCTTTCATTAATTTATGTTTCAGTTTCTGTTCAGTCACCGTTACTACTCTGTTCTTGCCACTCTTGATTTTATCTGAGTAGAAAAACTTACTGTGGTACCACCGCCAGATACCACACTTGCTAGGTGATAGCCTTTAAATCGGCCGCGGTCCGATAGTATACGTCGGACCCGCGTGTCGCCACTATCAGTGATTGCAGACCGAGCGCCGCCACACGGCAGGTCTAGTCTAGAGAGACTCCCTAGCACTCGCCCCAGTTGTACAGCCGACTTTGCTAGCGATGGTTCACTGTCTACATACGCTCTCATTTGCAGAGACGACAATTTAGCATAGCCTTCAGCTACGTCATTTGCTACGACCTAGCAAGGCGCCATATTCAGTTACTATAATTACTTCAAGAATTTATTCTGAACAGATAATATTGTGAATCATGTACCGTCAAGAGCGACGTTCATCATTAATGGATTAAAGTTAAGTATAAAACTAACTACGTCCGCTTTCTGAGTTCTCATTCCCTGTCATGTTCCAGACCTCACGTCAGTATAGTTCTTCCCTCCTCACGCCAGCCTGCTTGAGCTAAAACGCGTGCGCTTCGGCCCCCACTCGTAACGCGGTGTTGGGTCTTCTGTCAACACAAAACCTACAATCTGCATTCTCTCCCTATTTCACGTCACATTCGTCAGGTGCATCCTTTTCATCTCCTGTTTTGCATTTTTAGCTCTCCTGCTTGCAGCAACTTGAGGGTATTCCATGTTCCGATTTTTATCTTTCGTTCCTTCATTCCCCTATTCTTCCTTTCGTGTATTTCCTCTGAATATGTTCCCCTCTTGGAGATCTGAGTAATCGGAACCTTTAACATACCATGTACTGCTTCGGAAATTGAAGCAGCCCACTATTAGTCACACACAGTCTGCAGCTGCCCCTCTGGAGTATAATCACTGCTTGTATCCTTTATGCACCCAAAGAGAAAAGGCGCCTCTTTCGCCAGCTTCACCGTTCAGAAAGACTCTTTTTCCACTATGGCTGCCTTTTGTGTCTACACCGTTATACTGACACTTGCCCTTACATGTTGCTATGAACTGAACCTATGTGAACTAAGGTTTATAACGAGCTGTTACTCCTTCTTAACTGTAATTGTGAAATGGAGCATCGACCTTGAAGTTCTCGCCCTAATATCATTTATAGAAACTGACTTCTAAAAGAAAAAAATCCTCAGTAGCATTTATTGACATCACAATAGCAAAGGTCGGTGAGTGGCTGGATGGGTTAACGTATAAGCTAAATCACACAGTTTCAAGCTTTTTTTAAATTCAGCATTGGAGAAACTATAAGTAAATCCTCCATTATAAAGAACGGTCTCCCACAGGAATCGGGTTTGACCCAACTTTCATTTAATTTGTACGCCACAGACATAGTGACCCCTGATTCTGCGAAGATTGGCTACACCGACGCCCTAGCGACAGCAGCTAAAAGCAGCACATTCGAAGAAAACGACAAACACTTACTATCGAACTAGAAAAGCTTGACCAGTATAACAAAATGTAGAGACCGCCTGAAGCCTAATAAAATAGAAGTCAGTTCATTCCATCTAACTTACAGAATTCCAAAGAGTTAATTGTAATCTTCGGCAAATAGAAAATACACCCCAACCTAAAATCCCAATACTGAGTGTGATTCTCGACAAATCCTTGACAATTAGGAAACATGTACAAGGAACAGGATAATGCTAAAATCAAGAAACAATATATAAAGGAAACTGGCTGGTGCTAGCTGGGGATTTAATGCAAACACTTTGACAACTACAGCACAAGCAGTTGTGTATCCTGTCGCCAAAAACTGTTCTCCCTTGCGGAGTAGAAGCAGCCATAGCAACAAAATAAATATCCAACCAAACTATGCAACGTGGATCATGACAGGAACTCTTAAATCCACAGCAATGCCAAGGCTGTCAGTGCTCGCCAGTATTGCTCTACCAAACATCCAATGTCAACAAGTTGTAACATATGAACGGACGAAACTCTAAAGATCCAGAAACTTACCACTTCAACAAACATTGCACAATTTACCATGTGCCCAACTAAAACCTAGAAAACCAGGCTGGGTCAACAACGGCCAGCTAGCCCTAGCAATGTAGAGAAATCATTGGATGTACTTCCAGAGTTATGAGAGATGAGTAAAATAGTTCCTACCATCCAATCCCTGGGAGAAAACTTACCAGGAAAAACATGTAGCTCTGTCAATCATGTCAGAGCTGGGCACACTGTGGTCAAAACACAGTACATAAATTGGGAATAACTGATGATGACCAATCCGACTGGGAGCGTTAGAACAACATTGGACTACATTTCGCACGATTCCTCAAAAAGAAAATTCATGTATACCCTGAAACTCTTTGCAGACCCTGTACCTCATGCAGTCAATTAGTTGAGTCTTTGGATGTCCAACTGTGCTGGGAATGGCTACCTCAACCTCTTTTAGCTACTGTCAATTGTCCAGCTGTATCCTGGGTAGTTTTGATTAAAGTATAGCTGCTTATAGAGGTCCAATGTGAACTGTAATTGGAGTCTGGCAGCAAAACTTCGTAGATATTTTAATGCATTAATGGGGAATCGATTTACACTGCAAAACTATTAGTTTTGGCCACCAGGTGCAAATTTAGCGCTGTTAATCCAAGAGTGACACATAGAAATATTTTCATATGTATGGGCAAGCTACAGGAAATGGAGAGAAAAAGTCAAACAAATGAGAAAGGCACAATTTTGATTATATTATTAACCAAACTTACACTATTTATTAAATATGAGCACCAGAGACGTCGATGAGATACTGTACAGTGCCAGATTTGCACCTGTTAGGCAAAATTGGAACTAATTTTTTTCAAGCACTAGTAGGGCCCACATTAATACAGCATTTGTCACAACTTTCGCTGACATACAATAATTACAACCCACACTGGACCTCTGTCAGTGTCTGTACTTTAATTATAACCACCCAGCACATGTCAGTGTCTGAATTTTTGCTGGATATTATTAGATTGAATTTTAGTGTAGTACTTGCATAGTAAATCAAAGGAATAACAATATCTCAAATTGCACTTGAGTGCATAATTTATGTGTTGAATAAAAATGAATCGCCGGCCAGAGTGGCCGAGCGGCTATAGGCGATTCAGTCTGGAAACGCGTGACCGCTACGGTCGCAGGTTCGAATCCTGCCTCGGGCATGGATGTGTGTGTCGTCCTTAGGTTAGTTAGGTTTAAGTAGTTCTAGGGGACTGATGACCTCAGATGTTAAGTCCCATAGTGCTCAGAGCCATTTGAACCAAAAATGTATCACAGTGTCTTAAAATGCACATGAACACGGCATTTGCTTATTATATGAGAGGATTAGGAGCGGCAGTCACAAGGACATAAAGTGATTGTTTACAAACATTTATTTTTATGAACAAAGTGCCTGCGGACCATGGTCATTCAAATATAGTTTACAAATTACTTTTCCTCATGAAAATCGAAATAATAATTTTCCCACTATCAATTACAAGAATGTGATAGGCAAAGGTCACCCTCTGTACACCAGATTGGAACTACTGGTTCAGACACATATCGTCTCGCTGCTTAACGCCTGCTTCGCAGCCAGTCCAAATGACAAAATGACACTACTGTATTCCATGGAGCCGCTTGTCCCTTGGGATATAACAACAACAAATAAATAAATTTTATTTATTGTGCATATACAGTGTACTATGACGAATACGTGATTAAATTTGTAGGTGGCTTGTGGGTATATAGTGTGCGAAATTTGGTAGAGACACATGCCACCTCTGGCAGCTTAAAAGACTCTAATATAAGTTGGGAGTTAAGTCTGAGCTTAGATGACAGATGCAGGCACGGTTTCTAGTATAAATAGACTCCGAGCGGCGTCCTTATACATGTCCACCATGCACAAGCAGTGGCACGGGGGCACCTCCCTTACGCGCAGCTTGCTGGAAATTCTTATGCCAGCGACCATAACACCACCAGTACCAGTCGGACACATCAAGCACCACCTGACGCACGTTTCTGATTTCATCATCGACTTCAGTTATGCTCACACGCACTTACCGAACACGCGTTCTCTTGGACCGAAATATTTTTACACCCCACTGCTTCGCTACATATCCAGCAACAACATCGAACTCAGACATCCATCGACGCGTGGCCCACGGTTTGGCGTCATATCCACCAGCTTTCCCTTCCCTCCAACGTCCGGTCACCACGGTACCACGTCGCATGTGGAAAATTCGCCACAAATCAACGGCTTCACGCCATCGGACAAACGGACTCTCCGCTTAGTTCAATTTGGCACCACATGGCTGACGATGTCCACCAACTGACTTGTGCTGCCACCAGTGACGTCAGGAAACTTAGGCAACAGTTCGTTGCCTCTTACCTCCGCGTTCCGCCGGATTTGATTGGCCCATAGACTTTTATCCATCCCGAGGATACTCATTTCCCCAAAAATCATGCGACTGTATGGGTCAAGGGGTGGACGATCACCTACATGTCTAACGGTGGCAACAAATCACGCCCCGACTTCTGGCAATACTTACAAACCGCCCACATTGAAGCCGAGCACCGACCGCGCTACCGCGCCTTCTTCGCCAATTATCTACACGCGATCTTTACGTGACCCTCGATCAGCTGGATGGTGCTACACGCGGACGACATTACCCCTCCCCCCTCCCCCCAACTTGCTGACATATCCGTGCTACTTTCTATATCGTAACCCTCAGTGGAGTAGGCACATGGATAAGCGCCTCCCTTTTATGCACTATACCATAGCACGCTGGTCATTCCCCCAACTCTACTGTCCCCTCCTCCTCAGCTTCTACCCTCCTTTCGGGCGCTTCTTCCCGGTAGCGGTGCTGGGGACACAGTGGCCAGGCCTCGCATGCTGACCCCTGCCCACTCTGCCTCCACGCTCCATCTGCCGGGCAGTTGCCTGCAAGTCTTAGCCCCGCACCATCTTCCCTTTTTTGTCTATTGCCTAACACCTCTTACATTAATTCAGTATCATTCTTATTTTTTTCCGACATCTTGTTAATGAAGACTTCTGCTCGCCTCGTTCGAGTGTAATGTCTCATGTTGATTCTACCGAAAGGATGGCATTTCTGTTGTATTTATGATTTTACAAATAAGGATATTTTGTTTACTTACCCTGTTCCCGGTAAGAAACCTAGAGGTGAGTGATTAAGGGATGGGAAGAGGGAGGCATCGTGGCCAAACCTCGGGTTTCGACTCCTGCCCACCCTGACTCCACCAGCTCAGAACTGATCACTCTACTCTTCTTTAAAAAAAACTGGTAATGTTGATGGTTTTAAAAAAGAAGAAAAGGTAGTGGTTTGGGTTGCCATACAGGGGGTCGAGGGTTCGAGTCCGCATTGGGGCATATTTATTTTTATTTGCTAAAAGTAGTCTGTATGGTATAGTATCTGTCGTCTTAATGGTCATAAAACAATTCCAGAGAGTCTTCTAGAAAACATCTGCAGTTATATACTACGAACACAGACATGGAAGTACAATCGTTTTCATTGGTCATTTTTAAAGAAGCCTTTTGCACGTCGTGGGCGCGAATTGTTTCGCGCCACTCCATCTACTAGTTTCCAAACCTGTTTTCTGTGTACCCTCCCCGACTGGTCACATCGAAATTATTTGCACAGTTGCTTGCTAGCCCTACTGGTGACGTAAAGACCTAACGTATTGTAATGGACCAGCACGTGGCAAGAATAATAGTTGGTATTAATCGATGGGACCATTGCGGGAGGGTACACACAAAACAAGTTTGAGTGCATTGCTGCGAAACAATTCGGGTACATGTCATGCAAAAGGTTCCTTAGAAGCTGACCAAAGGAAACGATGGTATTCTCATTTCTGAGTTCATAATACGAAACTGCAAATGTTTTGTAGGAGACCCATTACAGTCGCTGTATGACGATTAAGATGCCAGATACTGTACCATGCAGACTAATTTCAGCAAATACAGCCAAATATACCTAACCCAGAATCGAACCGCCGATCCCCAGCATGCCAAACGAAAACACTATCCACTGTACCAACTGCACAGCACTACTCTACCTGTTGACAGAGATAGTTACCACACACTTTATTACAGAGTTGCCAGATCGCTCATCTTTAACGTTCATTTCCTGCCCGAAATATTCGCAGGACGAAATTCTGTGACAGACATTTTTGTATTGTCAGTAAGTGAGGCATCGCGCTGCGAAGTCCGGGAGCGCGAATTTTTCTTCACCCTGTATATTCTTTTTATGAATCATTGGTCCTCTGACTGGCTTGTTTCGGCCCACTATTAGTTCCTATCCTGCACTAACGTCTTCATTTCGGAGCGGCACTTACTTCCCTTACAATTTTTACCTTTTACATTTCCCTCTAGCACCATGGAAGCTATTCCCTAATATCTGAATACGAGTCCTGCCCATCTGTCATCATAAGCATTAGCAACTAAAAACCAGTTGGCACATTAGAAACATTCAGCCATTTCTGTTTCGTTTCATTGTTCTTAGGAAATAATCTTTTTCTTTGTCTGCAGTGGTTAGTCCAACTTGTGATCGCACTACAAACCATCATCTCTCGTAGAAAACAATTCAAAACGTACTGTCAGGACTCCTCGGCGTACTACTAACTTTACTCTAACTATGCACTTGATCGTAAATCACCGATAAGAACTCACAGCCGGCCATGTGGCGGAGCGGTTCTAGGCGCTTCAGTCCGGAACAGCGCTGCTGCTAAGGTCGCATGTTCGAATCCTGCCTCGGGCATGGATGTGTGTGATGTCCTTAGGTTAGTTAGGTCTAGGTAGTTCTAAGTCTAGGGGACTGATGACCTCAGATGTTTAGCCCCATAGTGCTCAGAGCCATTTGAACCATTTGAAGAACACACACTCACGTAGACAACCTTGTATTCATTCAAAAACGTAACGTCAACACAGCACGTTGTGGTAGTGGTGGGTTGTTGAGCAGTGACTGGATCCACTGTGGTGTGAGCGTCATAATTTGTTGCTGCTCACATAACCTGTGATGCCTACTGTGTATTCTAGTAATTGTGGACAGAGGCACGTCATTCCATGCTACTTCAGCTCTTTGACAGAATTCAACAATCATAGTCGCTGGCACGCCAGTTTCTTGGCAAACGAATCCATTTCCTGAATCAAAGTATGTGGTGTGACTGTACGATCCCACACGGCCAGGCGAACACTAAATGTCCTCTCAGGCGCTAGTCGCGCGGAGCTGTTGACGTCCTGCATACTGTTGAATATGTCCCTCCTTAACCCATCAGTTCCATATTCGCGTGACAGTCGTGGCATCCCAATCACCGCAAACAGCGACACTGCGGAACGATGAACCGTCCTTCCGATGGCGCTTTCAGTCTCTGACAGGCGCTGCTAGAAGTTTCCCCTTCTTAGGACGGACATATCATGATCTTCTCACAGACAAATAACACACAAATGTTTTTTTTTCGTCAGAGTTGTTGTGCCTTCACTATACGTCGCCGTCCACGACGAGTTCAAAGGCCCTGCGACTAGACCGATGGAGGCGCCAGCGCTGTAACAGGGTGCGCTAGCAGTGGCCGTGAGAAACACTTGCGCCGTCGGCAGTTGATGGTGGGGGGTGGGGTGGGGGGGGAGACCCAACACAAACGAGCAGGATTTGATGGAACGCTTGGGTAGCCGTTATACACTCGGCGGCCGTGTGCGAGGGAAATATTGAAGTTATGTAAAATAATACATGGCAGTGGTGAATGGCCAGAGGACTTCGTGTCAACACTAATGATTCCATTACCAAAGACACAAGGTACCAAGAATTGCAGTGGGCACAGGACAATTAGCCTCATGTCATATGCTGCGAATATTATGTTAGGAATCATTAATAAAATATTGGTAAAGTAATGGAAGGGAAATTGTCTGAAGAACAATTTGGTTTTAGAGGGAATACGGGCACAAGAGATGCAATAAAACTTTTGAGAATTTTGGGAGAGAGGATTATTGAACAGGGAAGAGAACTACGTATGTGTTTTGTAGACCTGGAAAAGGGTTTTTGATAATGGGGCTTGAGATAAGCTTGCAACTATAATGAGGGGAATAGCCTGGAAAACCAGGCTACTTATAAACTCTTTATACTTAAAAAGTCAGAGACAGCAAAGGACTTGGAAGAGCAGTTGAATGGAATGGACAGTGTCTTGAAAGGAGGATATAAGATGAACATCAACAAAAGCAAAACAAGGATAATGGAATGTAGTCTAATTAAGTCGGGTGATGCTGAGGGAATTAGATTAGGAAATGAGGCACTTAAAGTAGTAAAGGAGTTTTGCTATTTGGGGAGCAAAATAACTGATGATGGTCGAAGTAGAGAGGATATAAAATGTAGACTGGCAATGGCAAGGAAAGCGTTTCTGAAGAAGAGAAATTTGTTAACATCCAGTATTGATTTAAGTGTCAGGAAGTCATTTCCGAAAGTATTCGTATGGAGTGTAGCCATGTATGGAAGTGAAACATGGACGATAAATAGTTTGGACAAGAAGAGAATAGAAGCTTTCGAAATGTGGTGCTACAGAAGAATGCTGAAGATTAGATGGGTAGATCACATAACTAATGAGGAAGTATTGAATAGGATTGGGGAGAAGAGAAGTTTGTGGCACAACTTGACCAGTAGAAGGGATCGGTTGGTAGGACATGTTCTGAGGCACCAAGGGACCACCGATTTAGTATTGGAGGGGAGCGTGGAGGGTAAAAATCGTAGAGGGAGACCAAGAGATGAATACACTAAGCAGATTCAGAAGGATGTAGGTTGCAGTAGCTACTGGGAGATGAAAAAGCTTGCACAGGATAGAGTAGCATGGAGAGCTGCATCAAACCAGTCTCAGGACTGAAGACCACAACAACAACTTAAAAAGCATCAGTGAAAGTGAGAGGAGAAAGTACCAACTGGTTAGAACTAGGAAAAGGAGTAAGACAAGGCTGCTGTCTGTCTCCCACCCTTTTCAATCTACACTTAGAAAATATCATTGTCCACTAGATGACAATGGGGTAAAAATTGGAAGAAGAACAGTACAATAAGGTGTCTGAGGTTTGCAGACGACGTGGTTCTCCTAGTATCAGATGAAAAAAACTACAGGATATAGTGGATACCAATAAAGCTAAAGGAAAGATTCACGCAATGAAAATAAGTGAAATGAAATAAATTAATGGCACTGGGAGGAAATAAAAAGATAAAGATAATGCTGAATGGAGCAAAATAGAAACGGACTTTAAGAGCAGCACAGAAATTAGAACCAGAATAGCAAAGGCGAAAGAGACATTTTATAAGAAAAGGAGAATTTTTTGCAGCAATTGGACAAAGATTTAAGGATAAGGCTAATACAGTGTTTTGTATGGAGTGTCCTCTCGTATGGTGAGGAAGAAAGATAGAGCAAAGCTGGAGGCTTTTGACATGTGGAATTGGCGGAGAAGGGGGAAGAATAAGTTGGATGGATAGAGTGGCAAATGAAGAGGTACTGAGACTAGTGGAAGACCACACTCGATGTAATAAAAGAAGGAAAAGAAATTAGATTGGACATATACTAAAAGAAAAGGAGGGTACCTGGAAGGAAAGAGGAGGCGAGGGAAGAAGAGATTTCAGATCATGGATGATGTGATGGACCGCAACACACACGCCTGCATTGAGAAGGAGCAATGAATCGCATGAAATTGAGGTACAAAGGACATGCTAATACAGCAGAAAACTAATGATGATGACTGGCCGAGAACTGTAGTTAATGACAAGCCTGGTCCTTTTTGCTGTACAGGATAGTCAGAAGCAATCTGAAAAGCTTGTAAAGGTGTTCCACGGTAGGTTGTGCTGGAAAGCAATCGTAAGAAAAAAATTCGATACGTTGCGCCATTTCAGAGTTAATTAGCACTGAAAGTAACCAGTCACGCCGTTGCGCGCGCAAATTCAATCGGCCCACCAGAGACGGTGTCGCCAAAAGTGTCCTTCGTTTGGTTTCCTAAAACCAAACAAGAGGACGATAGAAAAATTGGACAAAAGGCTGTAGTAAGAATCGAACCCCAGCCAAAACCTGAGCAGTCTCGTGCACTATTATCAACGCTATGAGAACGACTGAAGCTAACTGCATCTTCCGACCCGCTTGAATTTGCACGCGCAACGGCCTTATTGCCTAATCTCAATACTACTTAACCAGGAAAGGGCGCAAAGTATTGATTTTTTTTCTTAACAATTATTTCTCAGCACAACCTCTCCTGCTACACATTTAAAGCTTTTCAGACTGCTTCTGATCACCCGGTAGAGCTTTCTCTCATGCTGCTGCTACCTTGAAAGCACAACTTGGGGCAGCGTTGTTTTGAGCTGTATGTGCGTGTGTGTGTGTGTGTGTGTGTGTGTGTGTGTGTGAGAGAGAGAGAGAGAGAGAGAGAGAGAGAGAGAGAGAGAGAGATAGAGCGAGAGAGAGAGAGTGATATACAGTGCTCCCTTAAAGTCTTAGCGGAAGTTGTTATTAATTATCTCTCCGGTATGACTGGTAGTGTGCCCGTAGGAGAGAGCGGATTCATTTCTTTGTACACGCGGTTCCAATCAGTGCTAAAGTGATTAATGATTATTGCGAACACGCCTCTCCTGTTATAGAATTACTCCTAGTTCTGAGAGTTGCATGTTGCTTATTCAATGCAGCTGTCCAGTAACATTGAATGAACCGCACATGTTATCGCACTTGTGACATGTGATGTGAGCACGTATAACTGAAACAAATCTTGACACATTCCTGCTAGCATGCTTGTGTCTCGGTCTAGTTTCCTCTTCCAATTATTGTGAACGAAGCCTTGTTTCTTCTAGTTCATATTGTTGTTATAAATCCGTTCTGAAAAGGAGGTCTAAATTATTTCGAGAATTTGTGAATGCATTTCGTCGTTTTTCTTAAATTTTCAAATTGCTTCGGTATTGATCGTGTCTCTTAAAACTGTCGGGAAATTATAACTGTCTTACTGGCCAGACTGTTTGTACTATTATTTAGAACAAGCCTTCATGTAAGAAGTATCACGGTTATAGCAAGCTTGTGTGCGATGCTCTGGCCTAGGTACAATAGTTTGAGTCCGTTATGTATTTTAAATTTTTTTGGCTGATTGTTCTTAGTTTGGTAGGAAGCTCTCTCTAATTTTATTGTTCCAGTGGTTTTAACATTATGTGCGTATTCTTGTGGCCTATTACCTGTTTTGAATCTTTTGTTTCATGTATCGCTTTGGAATTTTGGCCTGATTCTGAGACTAACAATTTGTTATTCCTATTGAGTGTACAATTTTAAAAACAGTTCCCAACTGGGGAAATTCATTGTAAAATTCTTTTTTATATTTCATTATACGAAAATCTTGAAGATTATCGATCACTCACAGCTCAATCCAGCCCCGCCACTCCCTTTTCTGCTCAGTTATTCTCAGCCATTCGAGGTCTCTTGGGTTTAAAATGTGAATACTTTAAAGACAACCCTTTTATTTGTGTGTGGCAACACCTGTCCATCTTCTCAACTTATTAACTGACAACTTTAGAATACTACAGGTAGAGACAAACTCGTCTGCCTATGCGGTCTCGACAGACCGGACTAATTTTCTCATGGGTAGGTCACAAGGTGCACATACTTTTTAGTCGTCAGTCTTTTGACTGGTTTAATGCGACCTGTCACGAATTCCTTTCCTCTGCCAATCTTTTACATCTACATCTACATGGATGCTCTGCAAATCACACTTAAGTGCCTGGTAGGGGGTTCATCGAAAGACCTTGGCCGCGGGGGATTAGCCTAGCGGTCTGGGGCGCTGCAGTCACGGACTGTGCGGCTGGTCCCGGCGGAGGTTAGAGTCCTCCCTCGGGCATGAGTGTGTGTGTTTGTCCATAGGGTAATTTAGGTTAAGTAGTGTGTAAGCTCAGGGACTGATGACCTTAGCAGTTAAGTCCCATAAGATTTCGCACACGTTTGAACAATTTGAACCACCTTCACAATAATGGTGTATTATTCCAATCTCGAACAGCGCGCAGAGAAATCGAACACCTATATCTTCCCGTGTGAGCTCTGATTTCCCTTATTTTATCATGTTGATCATTTCTCCCGATGTAGGTCGGCATCAACAAAATATTTTCGTATTCGAAGGAGAAAGTTGGTGATTGGAATGTCGTGAGAAGATTCCGCCGCAACGAGAAACGCCTTTCTTTTAATGATGTTCATCCAAAATCCTGTACCATTACAGTGACACACTCTGCTCTATTTCGCAATAATACAAAACGTGCTACCCTTCTTTGAACTTTTTCGATGTGCCCCGTCAATCCTATCTTACGAAGATCCCACACCGCGCGGCAATATTCGAAAAGAGGACGGACAAGCGAACTGTACGCAGTCTCTTTAATAGATCTGTTACATTTTCTAAGTGTCCTGCCAATAAAACGCAGTCTTTGATTAGGCTTCCTCACAACGTTTTCTATGTGTTCCTTCCAATTTACGTTGCTCGTAACTGTAATACCTAGGTATTTAGTTGAATTTACGGCTCTTAGATTAGACTGATTCATCGTGTAACCGAAGTTTAACGGATTCCTTTTATCACTCATGAGGATGACCTCACACTTTTCGTTATTTAGGGTCAATTGTCAGTTTTGGCACCATTCAGAGTGCACTTGCAGCCTACGTTCTCAGTTAGTTTCTGAATGTATATCAGTCTCTGTCTTCCTGTAGTTTTTACCCTGTACAGATCCCTCTACATTATTCCCCGACGTCTTAACAAATGGCTCTGAGCCCTATGGGACTCAACTGCTGAGGTCATCAGTCCCCTAGAACTTAGAACTACTTAAACCTAACTAACCTAAGGACATCACACACATCCATGCCCGAGGCAGGATACGAACCTGCGGCCGTAGCGATCGCGCGGTTCCAGACTGTAGCGCCTAGAACCGCTCGGCCACTCCGGCCGGCCGACGTCTTAACAGATGTCCTATCATCCTGTTCCTTCTTCGTGTCAGTGTTTTTCACATATTCCCTTCCTCGCCGATTCTGCGAAGAACCTCCTCATTCCTTACCTTATCAGTCCATTTAATTTTCAACATTCTTCTGTAACACCACATCTCAAATGGTCTATTCTCTTCTGTTCCGGTTTTTCACAGTTCATGTCTCAGTGCCATAGAATGCTGTGCTCCAAACGCACATTCTAAGAGATTTCTTCCTCAGATTAAGACTTATGTTTCATGCTATCAGACTTCTCTTGGTCAGGAATGCCCTTTTGCCAGTGCTTGTGTGCTTTAAAAATGGTTCAAATGGCTCAAAACACTATGGGACTTAACATCTGATGTCATCAGTCCCTTGACTTAGAACTACTTAAACCTAACTAACCTAAGGACATCACACACATCCATGCCCGAGGCAGGATTCGAACTTGCGACCGTAGCAGCAGTGCGGTTCCGGACTGAAGCGCTCGGTCACAGCGGCCGGCGTTGTGTGCTTTGCCGGCCAGGGTGGCCGAGTGGTTCGAGGCGCTACAGTCTGGAACCGGGCGACCGCTACGGTCGAAGGTTCGAATGCTGCCTCGGGCATAGATGTGTGATGTCCTTAGGTTAGTTAGGTTTAAGTAGTTCTAAGTTCTAGGGGACTGATGACCTCAGAAGTTAAGTCCCATAGTGCTCAGAGCCATTTGAATCATTTTGTGTGCTTTATCTTTCCTCCTTGCTTCATACATCACGGTTTATTTTGCTGCCTAAGTAGCAAAATTTGAGTTCATCTACTTCCTGATGGCCAATTCTGATAAGTTTCTCGCTGTATTAATTTCTACTACTTCTCATTACTTCCGTCTTTCTTCGATTTACTCTCAGTTCATATCCCTACCGATTAAACTTCATTCCATTCAACAGGTCCTGTAATTCTTCAGTTTCGCTGAAGACAGCAATGTCACAGCGAACCTTAACAGTGGTATCCGTTCACACTGAATTTTAATCCCCGCTCCTCAACCTTTCTTTTATTTCCATCATTGGCTCATCGAAGCTCTCAATGCAAGCTTGAAGGCGAAGATTAAAGTGAGTCCATGTTATCAACACCAAAAACCATGATTGAATGGAGTAGGATCGTTCCCAGACAAGTCGCACACCACATTCCGTCGGCTCTTGCCCTTTAGTGGAGGTGTTTTCAATGCAGACCGATACAAAAATAAGTGGGGGGCAAGAAAGCAAACAAAATGAAAATATTCTATATCGAGCCAGAGGGGGCAACTGGTTCCGTACACCAAACTTAAGAATATCACTGACTTTAACTCCACAGTCCGGCCCTGGAGACCACACGATGTCGACCGGCCGCCGTGTCATCCTGCTCCACGTGGCATCATGGAGATGCAACATGGCATCTACTAACCCGCTTTTTATGTCCACGTTGCTTCGTCCGTCATGTCTTATTTTGCTTCCTTAAAATGGTTCAAATGGCTCTGAGCATGGAAGTTATTCCCCGACGTCTTAACAATTGGCTCTGAGCACTATGGGACTTAACTTCTGAGGTCGTCAGTCGCCTAGGACTTAGGACTAATTAAACCTAACTAACCTAAGAACATCACACACATCCATGCCCGAGACAGGATTCGAACCTGCGACCGTAGCGGTCGCTCGGTTCCAGACTGTAGCGCCCAGAACCGCACGGCCACTCCGGCCGGCCTGCTTCCTTAACTTTGACTACCAGGTGCTTCCCAATTTTTATGTTAAGATTATCGCTCTCTTATTTCTGCTACTGCTCTTTACTTATGCCTTTCTTCGGTTTACTCTCAGTCAATATTCTGTAGTCATTAGACTGTTCATTCCATTCATACGTCCTGCCATTCTTCCTTTTCACTGAGGATAGCATTGTCATCAGCTAATCTTATTGATATCCTTTCGTCTCAGACTTTAACCCCACTCTTAAACCTTTCGAGGACGTATGAGATTGTAAATAATGCTATGCGCTAAGCCATTAGTGTATAACATGAACTGCAACGATATTGTTGATCCCTCTGAGGCACATCAGACAGAGATTCATTGTCTGTGGATCACTCTCCGTTAAAGATAGCAGGCCACGCCCTTCCAACAAGAAAAAAATTTGAGCCAGTCGCAAGCCTGGTTAGAGATCCCATACGAACGTACTTTATTTAGAATGCCATTCTGGATCAAAAGCTTTTCGAAAATCGAGAAGCGCCTAACCAACCTGGTCTTCTCTTTCTATGAGAGTGACGATATAATACGTGAAAAGGCCTCATTGAATTTCACACGATCAATCTTTTCAGAACCCATACACAATTCCACGGATGATGTTATTCATTTTTAGATAGATGACAGTCTTTAAACAAAGTAATTACTAGGTTTCTGCCAGAAATAAATGTGAGTGATAAGGGACAGTAATCCAATGGATCAGTTCTATTTTGTATTTCATTCGACTTCTGCTGTTTCTCAAATCATTGAAATCATATTACAACTAAATGACTTTCATATAAGATTTAATCTTCTTACCTAAAATCCGTACGAGTACTTATTACAAGATGCATCAACGTTAACAGTCCAGTGAACAGTAACCTGGAGACGTTTGTTGATTTGTTGCGTGAGATCTGGAAGAAGAATCTTGTGTTACCGGAGCGTGTTGTTTGTGTTTCAGGGATACCGCGACAAGTACCACAAGGACGAGCACCACCACCTGGACGACTTCTGGAGCAACGGCCAGGAGAAAGGCGGCTACCACAAGTACGGAGAGCACGGCTCCCACTTCAGCGAGAAGGGCAAGAAGAAGGAGTCCGCCAAAAAGGCAACGGTTTGTACTTGCTCCACGTTCCTTGCGACAGAGAAGCAGCTGTCCACAAATCAGCATGCATTTGGAGTGCATCTCTAGTGCGAAACTTAGCTTACCCTTTTCTAGCACGATATGCTGCGATGTACCGACGAAGGACGACAGACAGATTCTACACTCCTGGAAATTGAAATACGAACACCGTGAATTCATTGTCCCAGGAAGGGGAAACTTTATTGACACATTCCTGGGGTCAGATACATCACATGATCACACTGACAGAACCACAGGCACATAGACACAGGCAACAGAGCATGCGCAATGTCGGCACTAGTACAGTGTATATCCACCTTTCGCAGCAATGCAGGCTGCTATTCTCCCATGGAGACGATCGTAGAGATGCTGGATGTAGTCCTGTGGAACGGCTTGCCATGCCATTTCCACCTGGCGCCTCAGTTGGACCAGCGTTCGTGCTGGACGTGCAGACCGCGTGAGACGACGCTTCATCCAGTCCCAAACATGCTCAATGGGGGACAGATCCGGAGATCTTGCTGGCCAGGGTAGTTGACTTACACCTTCTAGACCACGTTGGGTGGCACGGGATACATGCGGACGTGCATTGTCCTGTTGGAACAGCAAGTTCCCTTGCCGGTCTAGGAATGGTAGAACGATGGGTTCGATGACGGTTTGGATGTACCGTGCACTATTCAGTGTCCCCTCGACGATCTCCAGTGGTGTACGGCCAGTGTAGGAGATCGCTCCCCACACCATGATGCCGGGTGTTGGCCCTGTGTGCCTCGGTCGTATGCAGTCCTGATTGTGGCGCTCACCTGCACGGCGCCAAACACGCATACGACCATCATTGGCACCAAGGCAGAAGCGACTCTCATCGCTGAAGACGACACGTCTCCATTCGTCCCTCCATTCACGCCTGTCGCGACACCACTGGAGGCGGGCTACACGATGTTGGGGCGTGAGCGGAAGACGGCCTAACGGTGTGCGGGACCGTAGCCCAGCTTCATGGAGACGGTTGCGAATGGTCCTCGCCGATACCCCAGGAGCAACAGTGTCCCTAATTTGCTGGGAAGTGGCGGTGCGGTCCCCTACGGCACTGCGTAGGATCCTACGGTCTTGGCGTGCATCCGTGCGTCGCTGCGGTCCGGTCCCAGGTCGACGGGCACGTGCACCTTCCGCCGACCACTGGCGACAACATCGATGTACTGTGGAGACCTCACGCCCCACGTGTTGAGCAATTCGGCGGTACGTCCACCCGGCCTCCCGCATGCCCACTATACGCCCTCGCTCAAAGTCCGTCAACTGCACATACGGTTCACGTCCACGCTGTCTCGGCATGCTACCAGTGTTAAAGACTGCGATGGAGCTCCGTATGCCACGGCAAACTGGCTGACACTGACGGCGGCGGTGCACAAATGCTGCGCAGCTAGCGCCATTCGACGGCCAACACCGCGGTTCCTGGTGTGTCCGCTGTGCCGTGCGTGTGATCATTGCTTGTACAGCCCTCTCACAGTGTCCGGAGCAAGTATGGTGGGTCTGACACACCGGTGTCAATGTGTTCTTTTTTCCATTTCCAGGAGTGTATATTCCTAGATATCCGGAAAGCGTTTGATACGGTACCACAGTGCAGACTGCTAACGAAGGTACGACCATGCGGAGTAGATACCCAGATATGTGAGAGGCTCGAAGACTTCGTAAGCAATAGAACCCTGTACCTCGACGGCGAGCCTTCACCATCGTCAGGAGTGCCCCACGGAAGTGTGGTCATGTTGCTGTTGTTGCGTTCTTCGATCCGAATACTGGTTTGATGCAGCTCTCTATGCTACTGTATCCTGTGCGATCCTCTTCATCTACTGCTACCTACATCCTTCTGAATCTGCTTAGTTTATATTATTTTATCGCATGGCTAGAGCTCCCCGTCGGGCAGACCGTTCGCCGGGTGCCGGTCTTCCAATTTGACGCCACTTCGGCGACCTGCAGTCGATGAGGATGATGGGATGATGGTGATGAGGACAGCACAATGCCCAGTTCATGGGCGGAGAAAATTCCCCAACCCAGCCGGGAATAGAAACCGGGCCCAGAGGATTCACAATCCGTCACGCTGACCATTCAGCTACCGGGGGCGGAAAATCTGCTTAGTGTATTCATCTCTTGCTCTTCCTCTACGATTTTTACCCCTAAACATTTCCCTCCAGTACTAAACTGGTAATCCCTCGATGTCTCAGAATGTGTCCAATCAACCGAGCCCTTCCTTTGGCCTTCTTCTCTCCCCAATCCAATCAGTACCACCTAATTTTAAACTGGCTCAAATGTCTCTGAGCACTAGGGGACTTAACATCTGAGGTCATCAGTCCCCTAGAACTTAGAACTACTTAAACCTAACTAACCTAAGGACATCACACACATTCATGCCCCAGGCAGGATTCGAACTTGCGACCATAGCAGTCTCACAGTTCCGGACTGAACCCCCTAATTAGTTACGCGATGTACCCACCTGATCTTCATCATTCTTCTCCAGCACCACATTTCAAAAGCTTCTATTCTCTTCTTGTCTCAGCTGTTTATTGTCCATGTTTCACTTCCACACATGGCTACACGCCACACAAATAATTTCAGAAAAAACTTCCTGTCACTTAAATCTGTAATCCGTGTTAACAAATTCCTCTTCTTCAGAAACGCTTTTCTTGCCATTGCCAGTCTCCATGTTCTATCCTCGTCATGAGCTACTTTGCTGCCCAAATAGCGCATCTCATCTACTACTTTACGTGTCTCGTTTCCTAAACTAATTCCCTGAGTATCATCTGATTTAATTAGACTACGTTCCATTATCCTTGTTTTGCTTTTGTTAATGTTCATCTTATATTTTCCTTTCAAAACATCGTCCATTCCGTTCTACTGTTCTTCTAAATCCATTGCTATCTCTCACAGAATTACAACGTTGTCGGCAAACCTCAATGTTTTCATTTCTTCTCCCTGCAACTTAATTCCTACTCCAAATTTTTCTTTTGTTTCCTTTACTGCTTGTTCAATGCACATATTGAATAACATTGAGGATAGGCTACAAGCCTATCTCATTCCCTTCTCAACCACTGCTTCACATTCATGCCACTCGACCCTTGTAACTGCCATCTGATTTATAAAGAAGTTGCAAATAGCCTTTCGCTCCCTATATTGTGCTCCAGTCAACATTGTCAAAGACTTCCTTTAAGCCTAGAAATGTTATAAACATAGGTTTGTCTTTCCTGAACCTATCTTCTAAGATATGTTGTAGGGTCGGTATTGATCGCATGTTCCTACATTTCTCCGGCATCCAAACTGATCTTCCCCATGGTCGGCTTCTACTAGTTTTTGCAATCTTCTGTAAGGAATTCGTGTCAGTATTTCGCAACCATGACTTATCAAATTGATAGGTCGGTAATTTTCACACCTGTCACCAATTGCCTTCTTTGTAACTGGAATTACTACATTATTCTTTAAGTCTGGTGGTATTCCGCCTATCTCTCACATCTTGTACTCCGGATGGAGCAGTTTTGTCATGACTGGCTCTCCCTGACGGAATATCGTTTACGACCGGGGTCTTGTTTCTGCTAAGATAATTCAAGGCTCTGTCAAATTCTTCTCGCAGTATTATACCTGCCATCTTATCTTCATCTACGTCCTCTTTCATTTCCATAAAACTGCCTTCAAGTTCATCTCCCTTGCACAGTCCTTCTATATACTCCTTCCGCCTTTTAGCTTTCTCTTCTTTGCTTAGGAGTGTTTTACCACCCGAGCTCTTGATATTAATACAGCTACATCCCTTTTCCCCAACGGCCTCTTTAATTTTCCTGTATGCGGTATCTATCTTTCCCGCAGTGAAGTATGCTTCTAAATCCTTACATTTGTCCTCTAGCCATTCTAGTTTAGCCAGTTTGCACTTCCTATCAGTCTAATTTTTTAAGCGTTTGTACTACTTCATTTGATGAGTTTTTAAATCTTCTCCTTTCATCTATTAAATGATGATGTTACTGTCGTAGAAAACCTCAAGTTTTATGAAATTGGTTCTTTACACACAGCTGGTTTGTATCATACTCAATAAACAGAAAGCAAAACATATATATATATATATATATATATATATATATATATATATATATACATAGGGTGTTACAAAAAGGTACGGCCAAGCTTTCAGGAAACATTCCTCACACACAAATAAAGAAAAGATATTATGTGGACATGTGTCCGGAAACGCTTAATTTCCATGTTAGAGCTCATTTTAGTTTCGTCAGTATGTACTGTACTTCCTCGATTCACCGCCAGTTGGCCCAATTGAAGGAAGGTAATGTTGACTTCGGTGCTTGTGTTGACATGCGACTCATTGCTCTACAGTACTAGCATCAAGCACATCAGTACGTAGCAGCAACAGATTAGTGTTCATCACGAACGTGGTTTTGCAGTCAGTGCAATGTTTACAAATGCGGAGTTGGCAGATGCCCATTTGATGTATGGATTAGCAAGGGGCAATAGCCGTGGCTCGGTACGTTTGTATCGAGACAGATTTCCAGAACGAAGGTGTCCCGACAGGAAGACGTTCGAAGCAATTGATCGGCGTCTTAGGGAGCACGGAACATTCCAGCCTATGACTCGCGACTGGGGAAGACCTAGAACGACGAGGACACCTGCAATGGACGAGGCAATTCTTCGTGCAGTTGACGATAACCCTAATGTCAGCGTCAGAGAAGTTGCTGCCGTACAAGGTAACGTTGTCCACGTCACTGTATGGAGAGTGCTACGGGAGAATCAGTTGTTTCCGTACCATGTACAGCGTGTGCAGGCACTATCAGCAGCTGATTGGCCTCCACGGGTACACTTCTGCCAATGGTTCATCCAACAATGTGTCAATCCTCATTTCAGAGCAAATGTTCTCTTTACGGATGAGGCTTCATTTCAACGTGATCAAATTGTAAATTTTCACAATCAACGTGTGTGGGCTGACGAGAATCCGCACGCAATTGAGCAATAACGTCATCAACACAGATTTTCTGTGAACGTTTGGGCAGGCATTGTTGGTGATGTCTTGATTGGGCCCCATGTTCTTCCACCTACGCTCAATGGAGCACGTTATCATGATTTAATACGGGATACTCTACCTGTGCTGCTAGAACATGTGCCTTTACAAGTACGACACAACATGTGGTTCATGCACGATGGTGCTCCTGCACATTTCTCAACAACAGATTCGGTGACCGATGGATTGGTAGAGGCGGACCAATTCCATGGCCTCCACGCTCTCCTGACCTCAACACTCTTGACTTTCATTTATGGGTGCATTGGAAAGCTCTTGTCTACGCAACCCCGGTACCAAATGTAGAGACTCTTCGTGCTCGCATTGTGGACGGCTGTGACACAATACGCCATTCTCCAGGGCTGCATCAGCGCATCAGGGATTCCATGCGACGGAGGGTGGATGCATGTATCGTCGCTAACGGAGGACATTTTGAACATTTCCTGTAACAAAGTGTTTGAAGTCACGCTGGTACGTTCTTTTGCTGTGTGTTTCCATTCTATGATTAATGTGATTTGAAGAGAAGTAAAAAAATGAGCTATATATATATATATATATATATATAGAGAGAGAGAGAGAGAGAGAGAGAGAGAGAGAGAGAGAGGGGGGGGGGGGTGTGAGTCCCAGAGGGTTCAATTTTTGGTCCACTCCTATTCCTTATACATGTGAATGACTTTCACTTGGCACTCAACAAGCAGAAATGGTACTTTTTGCCATTACAGAGAAAGTAGCAGAAAAGTTAGTAAACAATATTTTCCAAGGAATTACTAAGTGGTTCCATAAAAATGGACTCAGCCCAAATTTAAATGAAAAAACACTACATTCAGTTCAGCACAACAAATACAGTCATATAAACAACTGATGTAGCTCATGAGCAGAATGCTCCACATTTTTGGGTTTACATATGGACGAAAATGTGAATTGGAAGAAGCAAGTTACTGAGCTGCTCAGGCAATTATGTTCAGCTACTTTTGCTCTTCGCATAACCGCTAATCTTGGAAACAGAAGTATCAACCTCCTGACATATTCCACGTATATTTTCACTGTATAATATTGTATGGAGTAACTTTCCAGCGTTTCTCATTGCTCAGAAAGACAGTACTCGTTGCAGAAAAGTAAGCAGTAAGAATAATATGTGATGTTCACCTACAGATGTCAAGTAGGTACCTGTTCAAGGAGCTAGGCATTTTAACTGTACCATCCAGTACATATATTCTCTAATGAATTTCGTTATAAATAATCTGTCACAATTTGAGAAGAACAGTGATGCCTACACCTACAACATTAGAGAGAGCAATGACTTCTGTTACCCGCGGACGTGACGCAGTTGGTGATCTGGGTTTGTTGGTGTCGAGCGAGGTCTTCGCTCCGGCCTGGTGCGGTAACGTCAGTCGGCGGGGGTGGACGGAGTCGGCTCGGCTCGTGGTAGGGGGTCGCCGCATCAATTGCCGAGGAACGTCCGCTTTATGCCCGCCGACATTATTAATGTATTGTTTGTTTCCTATGATCGAATCTATTCGATCGGCATGTTTAAGGCGTGCGTCCAAGGATTTGTTTTCATGGCTCACCATTGCCAATTGCACTTGCGTAAGGAGCTTCACAGCCCATAAAGTCCACAATTTGTGGTCTACATGTACATCTACATACATACTCCGCTAGCCACCAAGCGATGTATGGCGGAGGGCACAGTTCGCGCCAAAGTCATATCCCCCCCCTCCCCTCTCTGTTCCACTCGCTGTTCGCGCGAGGAAACAATGGCTGACTGCACGCCTCAGTACGAGCTCTAATTTCCCTTGTCTTTGAATGGTGGTCATTGCGCTATTTGAATATCTGGTGGTAATAATATATACTCTACATCTTCGGCGAAGATCGGATTTCGGACTTTAGTGAGCAGCTCCTTCGTCTGTCGTCTGTCTGCAAGTGTGTCCCACTTCAAACTTTCTATGAGATTTGTAACGCTCTCGCGATGGCTGAATGTATCAGTCACGAATCTTGCCGCTCTTCTTTGGACCTTTTCAATCTCTTGAATCAGACTCAACTGGTAAGGGTCTCATACAGACGGACAATACTCTAAGACTGTACGAACTAAAGTATTGTAAGCTATTTCCTTTGTTGAACGACTGCATCGCTTCAGGATTCTACTAATAAACTGCAATCTAGAGTTCGCCTCAGCCGTTACTTGCGTAATCCGATCATTCCATTTGAGATCATTTCGAATAGTCACACTCAGATATTTGACTGATGTTACCGCTTCGAAAGACTGGGCATTTATTTTGTACTCGTACATTAATGGGGATTTTCGGCTTGTTATACTCAGTAGGTTACACTTACTAATACTGAGAGATAACTGCCAGTCATCACACCACGCATTTATTTTCGGCAAATCCTCATTGATTTGTTCACAACTTTCGTGTGATACTACTTTCCTGTAGACTGCAGCATCATCGGCAAACAGTCTAATGTCGCTGTCAATACCATCAACCAGATCGTTTATGTAAATCGTAAAGAGCTGGCTAGTGACGAATGTCAATCTGTGTGCGTAGGCGACATCATAGTTGCGATGGGTTCTCGTCACTTTAAACTTCGTCGCAAACGACGTGATAAATTTTCTCACCGGGGAAGCGGGTGAGGCGACGTAGAAGACCAGTCTCGACTGTCTTGTATTTGTTGTCTGCTGGAGGGGTGAAGATGATATCACTTGTTGCCTCCATATGTTCTCCGACTTTGGTTAATAACGTGACGAATTTGACGTCGTTGTCAATGACGTCACTCGATTTGAAGATATTGTCCACAATGGCAAACCACAAAGTAGGTTGTTCTGGTCGTAAAGGCAGTAGTTTGAGGTGTGTCCTGTGGCCGAATGATTGCCTGGGTGATGGTCGCATTGTAAGAACTGTCTAGCAAATATTGTCCTCCGTAAGCGGCGCGACATGCTGGATGGGAGATGGCGTAGTGCGATGCAGCCAGTTGCACGAGTTCCGAAGCGATCTTATTCGCGCGCGACGCGGTTGTTCCATCAAAATCGATTAAACACGTCTCCACATGGTTACACTGCCTTGGCTTGTGTCTAGCCAGGTTTGGAAGAGAAACGGGGTTCCACCCGAAATCACAGAGTAAATTGTTTCTCACTTTCCGTTGTTTTGCATCGTTGCACACTAATGTAGCCCTGTCGAAGAGATTATCACACGACTTGCATGTGAGGTGTTATCCATAGTGGGTGACGTGGCTGGAGAAACGTTGTCAACCAGTGAAAACTGCGCAGCACAGTGCCAGCAGCATTGTCGTTGCACAATAGACAGATACGTTGAATTTATAAGTGATCGAGATCGTCGGTCGTCACCCATGTAGTTGCACATGTTACAGGAGATGGTTACGTTAAGTAAACACACGGTCCTGATACTCTGTACAACAATTTTATTGACGAAACGAGCATTCGCAATACAGCTCCCGAACACAGTGAAATCCTCAGACCAACTGATTTCAAACAGTCCCTTGCACCTACGTTGACCGACAGCGATATTCCTTCGCACAGTAGTTTTCCCACATACGCAAATAAATGCAGCACTTGTAATTAATTTTACCGTTAGTTGACAGATTGGACAAAAGCACATTAAAAAATTCGTGAATGTCAGTAACGAAAACGGTACTGGTCAAAACAGCCAAGAATCAGTGCCATTTCCAAGGACTAATTTAAAATACGCAGGCGTCCGAACAGAAAACCTTTGCCAACCTAGATATACACCTATACTCTGCAAACCAACGTGAGGTGCATAGTAGAGGATACGTCCCATAGTACCAGTTATTAGGGTTTCTTCCCGTTTCATTCACGTATAGAGCGCGGGAAGAATGGTTGTTGGAATGCCTCTGTGAGTGCAGTACTTATTCTAATCTTATGGTCTCGATCCCTATGTGTGCGACACGTAGGGCGTTGCAGTATATCCCTACAGTAATCATTTAAAGCCGGTTCTTGAAACTTCGTTAATAGACTTTCTCGGGACAGTCTACATCTATCTTGAAGAGCCTTCCAGTTCAGTACTTTCAGTATCACTGTGACGTTCTCCCAAGTATACTCTCGGGTTCTAATCTTAAAGTCACGGGAAACAAGCAAACTTTATTGACAATGGTAAAAAACACATACATATCAATAAACTAGAAAAAAAAATTCAAAAGCTACATGATCATGAAGATATGTACAATAACATCGCGCTCTTACAGAAGTTTTCGTATAACATGCACTGTCCAGTCACATGTACACATCCCCGCAGCCGTCGTTCAACCCCGCATCTACGGCTCGTGTTGCACTAGACTTCCCTATGTGTTGGTTTTCAAATGTTCAAATGTGTGTGAATTCCTAAGGGACCAAACTGCGGAGGTAATTGGCCCCTAGACTTACACACTACTTAAACTAACTTATGCTAAGAACAATACACACACTCATGTCCGAGGGAGGACTCGAGCCTCTGGCGGGAGGGGCCGCGCAATCCGTGACACGGCACCTCAAACCGCACGGCCACTCTGTGTTGGTTATGGATAGCGCCATTTTGCAGTGCGCGATATAGTACCTTAACCACTGTGGCACACGAACAGTTTACGAACCTAATCGTTTTGGAAATGACAAAATGCCTATTGGCTTCTGTCTCGGGTTCTTCGGCCGACGATCATCCATTAATTTTACTGACGTTTAGCCAGCACGAGTGGCTGGCACTGTCAAAGCTTCACCCTCCATTGCCGGTGGTGAACTGGAGCCGAGCTCGCGCCCGCAGACTGTACGTACGTGGGTGGCGCGCCAACGTTCGAGGGCTTCTCCGCGGTCATTTCCGGCAAGAAAGTTCTGGCTGTAGAGAAGCACTACCACACGCGCTTGTTCAGAGAAGCTGTAGAAATATAAAAACACGCGAACAGTTTCAATAAGAAAGAGGAAAGCATCAAGATAAGCGGATCCTCGTTCCCGTACTGCACCGAACGACCGTCGCAGGTAGCAAGAGGAGAACCGCTCCGGAAATGACCGCGGAGAAGCCCTCGAAAGTTGGCGCGCCAGGTACATATAGTATGCGGCCGCGAGCTCGGCTCCAGTTCACCACCGGCAATGGAGGGTGAAGCTTTGACAATGCCAGCCACTTGTGCTGGCGAAACGTCAGTAAAAATCATTAGATGAACGTCGGCCGAAGAACCCGAGACAGAAGCCAATAGGCAGTTTGCCAACAAGTGGTCACAAAAGCCTTAACAGTTTCGGAAATGGCCCGAAAACCAATGATCGTGCCCTTTTGGGCGTCAGATAAATCGTTCCGTTTCCGCATTACAGCGATTGTATTGTTTTCCACTCTCCACAGCATGCACTACACACCCTCTGCTGCCAGTGCGGCCACCAGCTGTTAGCGATTGGGACACACTTTACATTCCTTCCACTGGTAGTTCTGCGACCTGCCGTTTGGGAGTGGTTATAGCACGTTGACGTAGAACATAGGCGGTGCTCACATTAATGTGACTGGACCGTGTAGTTGTCTGGACTGTACCCGTACATGATGTGTCATGCATTGTATTACTTGAAAGATGAGATGTAAAGTGTGGCGCCCATGTATGCATGATGTATTTATGGCATGACGCCTGCATGAGTCCCACACTTTACATTCATCCTTCAATTAATACAGTACGTGACATATCGTCTACAGCTACAGTCTAGACAAACCGTTTGTACTCAAATGTGGCAGAATGCCAAAATAGACCAAATTAATTACCTGTTGTGTACGACTATGGTCCTTAACTGCAATAAAGAGATAAATGCTGTCCTGGATCACGGTTAATTTTGCTTCGAACTTGTCGCAACTCATGAAATTTACGAAAGAAGTAGTTGACTAGCGAGTTGGTTAGCTGCGCGTTGATGACACTCATAAACAGTTTATGTGAGTAGAGTTCTAATGTAACTCTTCGTTAGAGAATCGATTGACACTCTCTAAAATACACAATGCAAAATTATAGAGACTGGGACTTTATGTTTTGTACAATGAGGAACAATTATGTGAATATAATAAATTTTTGTGTGGTTTCACGTGCGAGAAAGTTTCTAAAGACAGAATTTTGTCTCAACACATAAAAGAGGAAAATCTTAAAAACATGCATCCGTTTTAAATATCGCTTCTTACCATACCTCTGAGTGGACGCATGACAATTTATCTTGTTTTCCTCTCTTTCCCGTGAATATTTTCAATGTCGTAAGACGTAGTAGGCAAGAAAACGCCTCCGGCCTGATAATGTACCGGTGCTGTGATCTTCGGTCTCGCTGTCTCTGCATATGCTCCCCTATGTTCAGTATGCCGACTCCTCGTACTGAGCATATAAAAATTGGTTGTAAAATTATATATGACGCTAAATTAGTGGTGGATTGCTGTAATATAGCAGTTTCTGGAAATTACATCTTAGTACTACAGCTTCAGTAGGACTGGATATCAAATGCCCACTGACTCTGGTTTTATCAGTGTAAGCTAGCACAATCAGATTTTATTTGAAGAAAGTGACGATGGCTTTTTTGATGATGCAAAACAAAAACACAACCGTCTGAACAGGCCTTGATGGCCCAACGGTACCGACCAGCCGCCGTGTCATCCTCTGCCTTTAGGCGTCACCGGATGCAAATACACAGGGGCATATGGTCAGCATGTGCTCTTCCAGCCGTTGTCAGTTTTCGTGACCGCTGCTGCTATTTCTCAATCAAGCTGTTCCTCAATAGGCCTCACAAGGGCTGAGTGCATCCCGCTTGCAGCCCGCTGTTGGGCTTGGCTAACACTTGGAAGGGTCACCACCTGGGTCTGCCGAGTGCTGTGGGCAAGCGGGTGCACTCAGCCCTCGTGAGGCCATTTGACGAACTGCTTGATTAAGGGGTAGCGGCACCGGTCACGAAAACTGACAACAGGCAAGAGAGTTGTATGATGCTAGTGCTGATTCTGTGTTTTTCATTTGACGATGCCACTATGGCTCCAGTGTATTAGGACATGTTCTTATAAATAGGTCTGCCGGCCGGAGTGGCCGAGCGGTTCTAGGCGCTACAGTCTGGAACCGCGCGACCGCTACGCTCGCAGGTTCGAATCCTGCCTCGGGCCTGGATGTGTGTGATGTCCATAGGTTAGGTAGGTTTAAGTAGTTCTAAATTCTAGGGGACTGATGACCTCAGAAGTTAGGTCCCATAGTGCTCAGAGCAATTTTTTATAAATAGGTCTGAAGATGGTCATTATAGACCCAAACCGGTAGTCTGATGACAAAAAATTTGTGACCATAGATGTAAAGTACAGGAAATTTATTCCACGTTTTTTTTTTTTTCAGTTCTTCTTTACTAGCCCGCAAGTCGCGAATGGTTTTTTCTGTTGGTGGAGGGCCGAAATGCCGCTCAGCTGCTCTGTTTCCATGTTCTTCTGCATACGCTGTTATTTTCAATTTATAGCCTGCACAATATGAATACCTTCTATTTTTTTCCATTACGAAACCAGCTACTAACAAAAATATTGTACTATTACCGGAAACACAAATCACCTTCAGTTCTAATTCACTGGCACCCCACACTGAAATCACGCATCACATGGCAGACAGTGTTCTGGGTTTGTGATGGTGGGGCTGGAGTGAGATAGTGTTAGCCAGCTTGTGAATACCTGCGACTCCTGTTCGTCGTATCGGTGCACTGCTGGTGCCAGTTGAATCCAATGTTGCCACACAGATATAGGTCTCCCATCTGCAGCATCGATTATATGGCCATTTTTAAGGCTGGCGGGAATTTTAAATCAAACACTGGACCTTTTATCATTAATTTACAGTGTAAGACGTACCTGACGTTTGGATTCGATGAAAAATGTGCGTCTTATAGCCTGTAAAATACTCTAACATCACTGTGCCTCTCCAAAACATTCAATGGTATCTGTTCTCCCGTCTCTGCCATATTCACCGAACGTGGTCACCAGGGCCAGTGCGGAGTCGCGATTCATCGCTGAAACCTATACTACGTCATTCGTCAGCAACCCATGCTTCCCAGTCACGGCACTGCTCAAAACGCGGCCATTTGTGTTGTGGTGTCAACGACAGTCTACTCGTGGGATGATAGTTCCCTAGTCCAGTTGATGGTAGTCTCCAACCAGTGGTGTGGGATCACACTGAACGTTGCAGGGAGTAAACTATTTGTTCTCATATGGCAAGCACAGATGTTAAAGGGGTAAGATGAGCCTGGTGCGCAGTAACGGCGATCCTCCTTTGTGTTGTTCAGACGGGGTCGGCAGGCAACTTGACGACGAACGTACCTGCCATCCATTTCACATGCTGTCCAGCATCGGATCACTGTCACACTCAAGTGCCCCACAAATTTGGGTACTGCCCGATTCGGCCAGCTGGCCAAATGGAGACACATAATGAGGCCACTTCTTTCAGACTGACCCAGGTGCTGCTATCGCTGTCTCACATGAGTATGCGGCATCTCTGCATCCTACACAGTGATCACTCAACATCTCATGCTGTTCGTGCTCCTTACATGCACTATCAGACTTGGTAGCAACACTAAACATGGATAACACTATTCCACTGTGGTGGCCGTTCTATCTGTCCCAGATAATTGCAACTCTAAATCACTGGCATACTTCTAGAAGGTGTATTTTTATTTATTTATTTTACACTTCAAATTCTGTAGGACCAAACTGAGGAGCAAGTCTCCAAGATCATGCAACATGTCAGTACATGAAATTACAACATAAAAGTAATAACAGATAAAAAAAAATTCATGAACCCGAAAAAAGTCAGTCCATTAGTTTAAGTAAACGCAATCAACAATACAACATAAGAATCAGCTTAAGTTTTCAAGGAACTCCTCAATAGAATAGAAGGAGTGACCCATGAGGAAACTCTTCAGTTTCGATTTGAAACCGCGTGGATTACTGCTAAGATTCTTGAATTCGAGTGGTAGTTTATTGAAAATGGATGCAGCAGTATACTGGACTCCTTTTTGTACAAGACTTAATGAAGTCCGATCCAAATGCAAGTTTGATTTCTGCCGAGTATTAATTGAGGGAAAGCTGCTTGTTCTTGGGAATAAGTTAATATTGTTAACAAGAAATGACAGTAAGGAATATATATAACTGGGAGGCCAAAGTTAAAAGTCCCAGACTTGTGAACAGAGGTCGACAAGAGGTTCGTGAACTTACACCACTGATTGCCCGAACCGCCCGTATCTGAGCCAAAATTATCCTTTTAGAACGGGAAGAGCTGCCCCAAAATATAATACCATACGACATAAGCGAATGAAAATAAGCAAAGTAGACTAATTTTCGTGTTGAACGATCACTCACTTCAGATACCGCTCGAATAGTAAAAATGGCTGGATTAAGTCTTTGAACAAGATCCTGAACGTGGGCTTTCCACGACAGTTTACTATCTATCTGAACACCTAGAAATTTGAACTGTTCAGTTTAACTAATCATATGCCCGTTCAGTGAAATTAAAAGGTCAGGTTTTGTTGAATTGTGTGTTAGAAACTGTAAAAACTGAGTCTTACTGTGGTATAGCGTTAGTTTATTTTCTACAAGCCATGAACTGAGGTCATGTACTGCACTATTTGAAACCGAGCCAATGTTGCACACAACATCCCTTACAACCAAGCTAGTGTCATCAGCAAACAGAAATATTTTAGAGTTACCCGTAACACTAGAGAGCATATCATTTATATAAATAAGGAACAGGAGTGGCCCCAGCACTGATCCCTGGGGCACCCCCCACTTGACAGAACCCCACTCAGACCCCGCATCACAGCCGTTGTCAACGTTGTGAATAATGACCTTATGCTGCCTGTTGCTAAAGTAAGAGGTGAACCAATTGTGAGCTACTCCCCGTATTCCGCAATGGTCCAACTTCTGGAGCAATATTTTGTGATCAACACAATCAAATGCCTTAGTTAAATCAAAAAATATGCCAAGCGTTCGAAACCTTTTGTTTAGCCCATCCAGTACCTCACAGAGAAAAGAGAATATAGCATTTTCAGTTGTTAAATGACTTCTAAAGCCGAACTGCAGCAAATCGTGTGATATAAAATGATCGATTATCGTTACATACACAGCCTTTTCAATAATTTTTACAAACACTGATGGCATAGAAATAGATCTAAAATTACCTACATTATCTCTTTCTCCTGTGTAAGCAGTTAAATTCACAACCGACCACATCTTCTTGGAGCTTCACTTTTTTTCTCATGGTGTGTAGACACCAAATTCTAACTGTTAGGAGTAAACATCGTCTGATAAAATTGTAAGGCATTATTTACTGAATGACTCTTTTGCATGTTTCAAATAAGGTAAATGACATTAAGTAAAGAAAAAAAGAAATCTCTAAACTTGCACAGAAGAGTTCCACCTCACAGTGTCCCTTCGTGTTGTGTTACAGAAGGGCGGCTCAGAGGGAAAGCACGGGTCCGCCGGTAAGAGCGGCAAGGGCCACGCGACCAGCGACAAGAGCGGCCACGCCGCACACGGGGGGCGCTCCAGCTCACACGAGCACTCGTCGCAGTACGCCAAGAAGGGCGGCCACTCCTCGCACAAGAAGACGTCGGGGGGCAAGCAGTAGGCGGCGTCCTGAAGGGCAACAGTTGCGCCGCCAAAGACTCGCTGAGGCGAGACTCGAGAAGGTTCAAGCAGGGGGTACCCATGGCCCTAAGTGTAGTGTGATGTTCTGCAGTCCACTGGCAACTGGATGGGAATGGGGAGTGGGGTCAGAGAACGGACTCACTGACGACTTAGTTTAAAAAAGTGGCGTCCCCAAGCCACCAAAACCTGTTGTAATATGTCTTTATTTGGCGGCATACAGTTTCCTACAGGTCACCTAAAAATTAACGAAAATCTGTAAGAAATAGTACGTCGCGAAATAATTAAGGCGAACTATTGCGTGTATCAGATACTCATGGATACCTTTACATCACGTTAATGGAGGGCTTCTTGGCGTCAAGCGCATAATTATTGAGATGCAGCATCTAAATTAAAGTTAAAAATACAGTATGCATAAAGACATTAAAAACATAGTTATAGATGCAGAAAAATACAACGTGAGTGCATGTTAGTTATATATGATGGCAAAATAAAAACTTGCCCGCAAAACTATTTCATGCACGTTAAGGTAGGCAACCCAACATCATCCACCCCTTGAGCAGACGTTGTCAGTTGGGTTGCCTATCTTAAGGTGCGTGAAATAGTTTTGCAGGCCAGTTTTATTTTGCACACCCTCTACATGCCCCTGTTGTCCTATTCGCTTTTCTGCTAGTTACTACGTGTACAATTTAAAAGCGCATTGCACTGTTCCACGTACTGTCACACAGAAGTTGTATGATAAACTGACGACTGAGTCAGCCGATGTTCGCTTTTATGTGAGTGCAGCGAGACTGCTTACAAGTTACGAAAATCGATGGTAGCTTCATTAGAGATGCATAATTTACAATATCTGTGTCTTGCTTGTGGACAACGAATAAAACTAACAAAACAGAGAAAGCCACATTCGCCTTCCGACCTTCAGATATACATGCTCCAGTGTGTCAATTTATGATACGATTTTGGTAAGATGGTGTGTGGAAGAGTGCAATGGATGTTAACATATGCACTTAGTGACTAATGGAAAAATTTTATAATGCAATGGACGCATCCATAAGTGACAGTCATAAAAGCTTCATTGTTAAAATATTCACTTTTTATTCGTCAGCTACAACAATCATGATGATACTCGCAGAGACCAACGTCCCCTGTGCGTAAGCGAAAGGCAGCCTCCGAAGTAATGTGGCTTTCAGAAGATTGCACGGAGGGATGTAACGTCAAACGGCCAGGGGCGCGATGGCGGCAGTGACTTGACAATACTACTGACCATAGCATCGGGCGGTGACCCAGAATGCAAATAACAGGCTGCCTGGTTGCACAGGGCAAGACACGCAGAATCACGCTGTGGGCTCCGCGTGGACGAAACTGATCATAGCAGCATTGTCTGCCCCCACACGCAAAGGTAGGCAGTAAGAAGTTCGCCCACAGAGTGACGCCTCGGCCTCGAACCGTAGTCGATCAGCGCAGGAAGCCGGCAGGGTCAGAGGTAGGCCTAAAGGTGGCCCATCAGTTGGTGGGTGGAAAGTTGACAACATTTGCGTCAACGTGAAGAGTGGGGCCGCAACTACACGCGGAAGACTCTGGAGGTGCAGACTGGTTGATCCTCGGTGACTGTCGTAAGTCCCCCCTTAGAGCTGGTGGCTGGCAGACTGCAATCCTTCTCACTAGATATGAGGTGTACTTATACAGACTCGGAACGTCTCTATTCCGTTAAAGAATCAGTTTTCATCACAAAAGCCACAACAAAGCCACAGACAGGTCACCCACACTACAGCGGTTCTGCCTTTCCGCTGTGACTGTGCTATTTCGGCTCTGGTCGCTCTACTTGACTGTAGCATACGGTAATTGTCTCGACGCCTCAGTACATTAAGTGCGGTGTAGTAATACAAATGTGTAATATTTTTAATGTCTTTACGTATACGCATTTTTAACCTTGATTTAGATGCTGCAATTGATGATAAATATGCACTTGTCGTCAAGGAACCTTCCTTTAACCTAATGTAATGGTATCCCCGTATATCTGCTGAACAGAGTAGTTCATCTTAATTATTCTGACGTGTACTGTTCCTTATACATTTCTGTTAATATGTGGGTGACTTGTCACTCGACCAGAGTTGTTTGTCGATAAAGAAACACATATTACAGTAACTTTTGATAGTTTCGTGATGCCATTTTTTAAATACATTGAAACTGTGCGGCATTGTTTATAAAATGATCTAGTTTAAGCTCTCGCTATCTCACCCTAATGCCGTTTAACCCGGTGGACCTTCATTCACGAGATATCGTCTTCGAAAAGTGGATGAATGAATTTACTAGCCCATAAATGGCATCCGCTTTCGTGGTTGCGAACAGCCTGGCTTCTATGGAATCACGCTGGCAAGGTCGGGGTTGTGGGTTCTACACGGGTTGCGTAAAACCTGTTTTTTTTAATTTTGTCACCGTTGAAATACTTTGGTGTTTACCACAGAAAAGTAGGGGAAACGGACGCTGAATTTGGATTAGATGCTGATTTACGGCTGCAACATTACCGACTGACAACCGAGATTTCAGAACGTTAATGAAATATGTTTCCCTCCTCAGTTTATTAAAAATTGACTGTAACTGTACAATGTTCATGGTGCAAGAGCTTTGTCGTCCTAGAAACATTAATAACAAACCTGTAAATTGTAAATCGTATCACAATAAATAAATTTATAAGTGGCTACAACGTAAGTTACTAAAGATGAAAGCAGTTGTTTTTATCTCACTGTCTTCGATTGGATGCGGCAATCAACTGTTACAAAAAGTGAAATTACGACAATAACATAGAAAAATGAGAAAAAATATAACTCGCCACGCACTAGAATTGAACCCACGCCCAAACAAGCAGTCAGCTACCGCACTGTTTCGTAGGCAGATGCGATTTTAACGGTTGGTAAACCCATCTCGTCCGATTTTCGAAGGCGATGTCTGCTGAAGATTCGTCTACCAGGATAATCAGTTTCAGGGTGAGACAACTGACGCCTTAAACTACATCACCATTCAGTTCATTCTCCGATCATGATCCCCGAATCCATTCCTCCCTCCCCCCCCCCCCCCACCACTCTTTTGAGGCTCACTCGTGCGTCCCATTCTCCTAGCTGCTAGTGGACGACTTCCTCTGTTCTATGACAGTGTTACTGAATCGTAAGAAAAATATACTGCAAATTGTAGTGATATATAAAAGTGAGAAATCTGTGCTCACTAGCTGGATGGACAAGAAATATAATGTGGCTTATGAATACACACACCTGTAGGAGAGGACATAGGGAAGTATTTAGAGAACTTTTAAGCCCGAAGAGAAGTAGTCAACCAGATTTACACCTCGCTATAAAAGCCAATAACGTAATGACCAACTTGAACAGCTGCAGAAACCATAGTTGTTATATTTGACTATGGTAATACACATCTTGCAAATGATTTGATGTTATATATACATTTCCACAGTGGATGTACTCACCTGCTCTACGGCGTCCCAGTTTCTTCATTTATGCATGTTTGTTATGCACTACGAGTCCAGTAATAGGTTTAACTTACTGTAATACATTTATCCCTACGTTTTCTGCTCTCCTTTATTTCCTCGCTTCCAAGGTAAATTACTGCAGGATGCCTTATGCAAATACAGCCAACCTGTCCCTTATTCATGTAAGAGTTTTTGATAGACTTTCTTCCTTGGCCATTATAATATCATTATTTGCCTTATGAACAACGTACGTTTCTCCAGTTACCCAGGTTCACTTCTCCGCTTCTGTGGTATCATGAGTTCGCTACCTGTCTGTCGTATTTTTCAACAAACAGTTAAACACCTGGGAAAGCTGACAAAGTAAGGACGGAATAAAAAATGCTTGTGCATTAGAATGGAGTGCACATCAGTGCAAGCGAAAAAGTTACACTAAATGAATTCAGTCACAGAGAAAAAGACAAAAATTTGTAAGTACACCAAATAAAAATGTATAACTAACTCCGAAATTGGAAATATTAAACAAGCGGCCTCTTATAGTTAGCTTGTTGAATGTTAGACATTCCTTCCCAATATTTAAAGTACGAGAGTTGACACCAAAATTTTGCAGTTTTGTGCCATCGTCCAAACAGGGGGCGTGACCACACCTAAATCACGAGCTGACCTCTAACCAGCATACAAACTATATTCTTCAAAATCAAGGTATCTGTACGTGTACGTCACTACAACTGCACCGTAGTAGTTTCTCTCTCTATGAAAAAAGAATCCATTCGTTTAAGGGCAATGCCTCAATTCGCGTCATAGGCTGAAGTGAGATACGATACAGTTTCGGTTTGTTGGTTTGTTAAGGCTCGCAATCGCTGTTATACTCCCAGTGATACTTAACACTCTGCTTTATATGGGGATGGCGTTACAGATTAGGGATACCGAATTGTGCTAACGTATGGATCATACAAGCACCCTTGGATACTACATCCACCAGATCGCTTCCTTTCATTTTGACGTTCCCTAGTGCCCAAAATGAAGACACCACCTTCCTGGACTTTGCTGGTGGAGAATCGGGTAGCATACAACTGTGCTGGTTTCTTGGCTTTGTACATGAATTAGGTATCTTAAAGCGTATCCGTGAAGTCACAGGAGATGAATTTCACAGTTAAAATATCTCATTTGGTCTACTCAAAATGGTCTTCCTCTTAGAACCACTGGTGTCTTTCAAATGAATTTGCATCTTAATAAAAGCTGTAAAAATTATTTGAAGCCGTATTTGAAAACATACCACCAGCTTTTGAGTGAAACTCTTTTACACTCGAGAACTATTTTATCACAGAATTGTAATTTGTAAACTAATACGCAGTAATGCCGGACTTGGCAGATGGGACCTGCAGTAGGTTTGAAGTTCCGTTGCCGATGCATTGCAAACCGACGTTAAATATGCTGATAAATTTAAAGCAGACGACAAACAAGAAGTAAACTCAGTTGCAACGTGGGTTCATTCCCGAAATATTCTTTCAATATGATCTCCAGTAATGGATCCAAATCCTTTCATTTACGCTTCATTGCAGTCTATTTAAATTTCCCAACAGGTATGTAAGTTGACTAAGGGCAATGCTTCAAAACTTTGTATACTTTCTCTCTAATGAATCATACCTAATCAGTGGCTTGTACATGCACTTAGTATTTATTATTGACGACATTAGCCACATGGACAAACGATCTTGTGTCATCCATCCGAAACATAGAGCTACCCTATATGCACCCATCTATCCATATATCTATGTGTCTGTCCACACAGCAAAACATCCCTGTAATGCACGAGTTGAATCTTAGTGCTGGCTGGTACCTTTTCAAGTTACTGTTACGTTAGTTTCGGTCATGCTGGGTACTACTACATGAAAGTTAATACTCATGTGTACACTTGCTAGTGAAAAGCCGAGTATTCTTACAGCTTTCATGTAATGTTCAAACGCAAATACATATCGTATTAGAAACCTAGTATTATATTTTACTATTACAAATTTTATAATGCTACCTAAAAACTATTGATATTCATATTTCTCAATAGTCCAAGCTGGGATATGCAATGGCTATCAGAAAACCACTTCATAATTTCCTATATTAGGAAACGGATGAGAATCACAAGCTGCTATATTATGTATCTGCTAATAGGATTTGAGTTCATTAGTACTCCAGTATAATTCCAAAGTAAAAACTGCACTACTGTTCTGGGCTTACGATGCTGAATGGCGTTGTCCCAAACTGTGGTATGTGTTCTCCCTAATGAGTGTGTATTCTGTGGTCCAGTTGTTTCTCCTTTTGAAATGTGTACAGATATTCGACATGATAAGCTGAAATAGCAGTATTCTCAGCACTGCAACACATGTGATATTCTCTTTGTTTTCATTTCCTTTGGTTTGACTGAATTACTGACCACCTTGTGTATTTTTCATAAACATATCTGATGTGCTTACATTGGAACTCAAAATAAAATATATTTTAATGGTACAGATTTAGCTTGTTTATTTCCCACCTCCCAATTCCCGACCTACATTGTAGGTGTTTTTCTTTTTGCAACTGGTGAGTGTGAAGTAAAGCTTAATCAGCAAATAAAAGGTAAGGTTGTACCAACCTGATTGCTAATTTCAACTTAAGAGTGCTTTACGACGCATGATCTTTGTAACTTACATACTCAGCCAGTTTCAGGATGACCTAAAGTTTAAAGTGGAGTCCTAATCACATTCTATGTACATACAAATCATTCAGCACGTCTAAACAGCAAATAATTATAACAAAAATACATAGATTTTACCAACTCTACAGTGTATTCACGGTTAGATTTAATGTCAAATGAAACTTCAGATTCGCCAGTTCATTTCTTGTACTTCATTCTCATAACACTTGCGTCACCATAGACTAGCATTTGAAGACTGTTGTAAAATGCTATTACTGACAGCACACCATAACATTAATTACTGATTCCTCACAACACCAATGTCCAAATAAACAAGACAGTAAGCTTCATTTCTGCAAAAGTGTGGGTCAGAATACCTCTTACAATATATGTAAATAGAGATCTAAACGTCTTACATACTCGTTAAGTTAACTGTATGCGCTACCACAATAATTATAAGCAATAGTGGATAATTACGCTAGTCGAATATTAAATGAAACCCCTTAACCATTCGTCAGCTGCAATTTCGCAGGTCGATATCGTTATATGGTAGCATTTTAAATTTCTTAATCCTTGCTAGGCTTTAAGTATAGCACTGATAGACTGTGACAAGTACCATCGTTCGGCATTTTCGTTCTCCCACTTACTAGTTTTACCCAAACCTTTTCTTTTTTACGACTCTTTAGTGAGAGACCATAAGCTATGACACTAACTCGTATTCGAGAGAATGGCCATTATTTTCTTAAATGGTTAAAGACGTCTGCCTGCATGGTTCCTGCCTTCTTCTTTTTATGAACTCGAGTAAGACTGTTAAGCTTTCTTACAAATGAATTCTTCCCTGCGAATGCCTCTTGATATAAACCAAAGCCCATCACACATTCGTAAAATCATCATGCCGATCTGGGGAAGCGTGCGTACTTCAACGATACAAACAGTCGTAACATAGTTGGAACATCCCGCTCAATGATCCGTGGACCTTGCCATTGGTGGGGAGGCTTGCGTGCCTCTGCGATACTGAGGCAACCACAATGGAGGGGTATCTCTTGAGAAACGTGTGGTTCCTGATTAGGGGCAGCAGCCTTTTCCGTAGTTGCAGAGATGATTGACTGAACTGGCCTTGTATCATCAACCAAAACGGCATCACTGTGCTGGTACTGCGAACGGCTGAAACCAAGGGGACACATTTAAAAAAGGGAAATGGATAGTTTAAAGTTATATATAGTGGGAATACGTGAAGTTCCGTGGCAGGATGAACAGGACTTCTAGTCAGGCGAATACATGGTTACAATTACAAAATCAAATAGGGGTAATGCAGAAGTAGGTTTAATAATGAATAAAAAAATAGGAACGTGCATAGACTACTACGAACAGCATAGTGAACGCATTATTGTAGCGAAGGAAGACACGAAGCCAACGCCTACCATAGTTGTCCAAGTTTATGTGCCAATAGCTCTGTAGATGATAAAGAGATTGAAGGAACGTGTGACGAGATAAGAGAAATTATTCAGATAGTTAAGAGGGACGAAAATTTAACAGTCATGGGGGACTGGAATTCGGTAGTAGGGATAGGAAGAGAAGGAAAAGTAGTCGGTGAATATGGACTGGGGGTAAGAAATGAAAGAGAAAGCCGCCTGGTAGAGTTTTGTACAGAGCATAAATTAATCATCGCTAACACTTCGTTTAAGAAGTATAAAAGAAGACTGGAAACGTGGAAGAGACCTGGGGATACCGGAAGGTTTCAGATTCATTATATAGTGGAAAGACAGAGGTTTAGGAACCAGGTTTTAAATTGTAAGACATTTCCAAGAGCAGATGTGGACTCCGACCACAATTTATTGGTTATTAACTGTAGATTAAAGCTGTAGAAACTACAAAAAGGTAGTAATTTAAGAAGATGGGACATGGAAAAAACAGAAAGAACCTGAGGTTGTAGAGAAATTCAGAGAGGGCATTATAGAACGACTGGCAAGAACAGGGGAAAGGAATACAGTAGAAGAAGAATGGGTAGCTTTGAGAGATGAAATAGTGAAGGCAGCAGGAGATGAAGTAGGTAAAAAAGCGAGGACTAGTAGAAATCCTGGGGTAACAGAAGAGACATTGAACATAATTGATGAAAGGAGAATGCATAAAAATGCAGTAAGCCAAGCAGGCGAAAAGGAATAAAACCGTCTAAAAAATGAGATCGACAGGAAGTGCAAAACTGCTAAGTGAGAATGGCTAGAGGGCAAATGTAAGAATGTAGAAGCAAGTATCACTAGGGATATGACATATGCCGCTTACAGGAAAATTAAAGAAACCTTTGGAGGAAAGAGAACCACTTGTATGTATATCAAGAGCTCAGATGTAAAATCAGTCCTAAGCAAAGAAAGAAAAGCAGAAAGGTGGTAGGAGTATATAGAGGGTCTACACAAGGGCGATGTACTTGAGGGAAATATTATGGAAATTGAAGAGGACGAGATGAAGATGAGACGGGAGATATGATACCGCGTGAAGAATTCGATAGAGCCCTGAAAGACCTAAGTCGGAACAAGGCCCCGGGAGACGACAACATTCCGTTAGAACTACTTACAGGCTTGGGAGAGCCAACCATGACAGACCTCTTCCATCTGGCGAGTAAGATGCATGAGACAGACTAAATTCTCTCATACTTCAAGAAAAATATAATAATTCCAATTCCAAAGTAAGCAGGTGCTGACTGGTGTGAAAATTACCGAACTATCAGTTTAATAAGTCATGGTTGCCAATTACTAATACAAATTCTTTACAGACGAATGGCAAAACTGGTAGAAGCCGACCTTGGGAAGATCAGTTTGGATTCTGTAGAAATGTAGCAACACGCGAGGCAATACTGACCCTAAGACTTATCTTAGAATGTAGGTTAAAGAAAGCTAAACCTGCGTTTATAGGTTTTGCAGACTCAGAGAAAGCTTTTGACAGTGTTGACTGGAACACTCTCTTTCAAATTCTAAAGGTGGAAGGGATAAAATACAGGGAGTGAAAGGCTATTTACAATTTTTACAATAACCAGACAGCAGTTATGAGTAGAGGGGCACGAAAAGGAAGCAGTGGTTGGGAAGGGAGTGAGACAGGGTTGTAGCCTATCCCGTATGTTATTCAATCTGTATATTGAGCAAGCAGTAAACGAAACAAAGGAAAAATTTGTTGAAGCAATATAACTGATGGTGATCGAAGTAGAGAGGTGATAAAATGTAGACTGGTTATGGCAAGGAAAGTGTTCATGAAGAAGAGAAATTTGCTAACATCCAATAGAGATTTAAATTTCTGGAAGTCTTTTCTGAAAGTATTTATATGGCACGTAGCCATGTATGAAAGTGAAACATGGACGATAAACAATTTAGGCAAGAAGCGAATAGAAGGTTTTGAAATGTGGTGCTCTAGAAGAATGCTGAAGATTAGACGTGTAGATCATGTAAGTAATGAGGAGGTACTGAGGAGAACTGAGTACAAGAGGAATTTGTGGCACAACTTGAATAGAAGAAGGGTTTGGTTGGTAGGACGCATTCTGAGACACCAAGGGATCACCAATTTAGTATTGAAGGGAAGCGTCGAGGGTAAAACTCGTAGAGGGAGGCCAAGGGATGAATACGCTAAGCAGATTCATAAGGATGTAGGCTGCACTAGTTACTCGGAGCTGAAGTGGCTTGCTCAGGATAGAGTAGCATGAAGAGCTGCATCAAACCAGTCTTTGGACTGAAAGCCAAAACATCAAACAGAACAGTCAGTCTGAAAATCTTATCCGTTCCCAGTAAACAGTTAATTCCTTGTTCAACAGCTGCGTTTTTAATGCAAGTCAAAGAGCGAGTGATCATTGCTATTTTGGTGTTAGATGAAGTTTTGTTAATGACATTCTGCCACTAGATTCCACTGATACAAAGCAACTGTATTATAGCATCTCAGAACAAACATTTGAAATACTTCAGTTCTGTAAATCCTTGTTTAAATATGGATGCATGATTAATACCATTTTGGAGGTGCACTGGTTAAGTGACGCAGATATAGATAAACGTCAAACCAGTCAAAATATAGCGTAACTACAGCAGTACAACTACATTAAAGACAGCGACAACTACTGGTCGCCGGCCGTTGGTGGCCGAGCGGATCTAGGCGCTTCAGTCTGGAACCGCGCGACCGCTACGGTCGCAGGTTCGAATCCTGCCTTGGGCATGGATGTTTGTCATGTCATTAGGTTAGTTAGGTTTAAGTAGTTCTAGGGGACTGATGACCTGAGATGTTAAGTCCCATAGTGCTCAGAGCCATTTGAACTACTGGTCCAATTAATAATCTTATTTATAACTTGCAACAATTTGGTAGAGGTTGTGCCGGTTGCCCGCACATTTTGAATTTGCCGCTCGGCCGATCGTCTGATGGAATTCTGTACCGAGCCCCCTTCTGGGTGGAGGGGGGGGGGGGGGTAGTAGAACATGGTTGATGTTAGCACACAAGGCCACTGTCAAAACAATATAGCAATACTAGGAGAAACTGCATGGTTGGTTGGTCCTTTCACACACAAGTTGCCTTTATATCATGCTTTTATTTACAAAAATATCACAAAACCTTAATTTAGATTTTCCACACTCATAATCCATTAAAATTCTTTCCTAAGTCCAAAATTTATTTTGAACAGACTATGCACAAAGAGACAATAGCTAAACCAAATTACAACAAAAGTTATTATAGTAAAAATTATCTATGTCTTTTTAAGAAAAATTTAAAACTTTCAGTAAAAGGTAACTTTACTAAATCTTAACAATTCCAAAATTATTCAAAACAAGGATGGATCTCACCATAGCTCTGCATTTCAAACGTTGGCTCAACGTTAACCCCTTTTAAGAAATTCATAACACTTTGTGGTCTAACATACTTCCTATTAAACAAGACAAGGCAGACTGACCAAAACTCGGCCAAGTAACAGATTCAAAATGTGCACACAACTGGTATATACTCCCTTATTTTAGTTTTATAATATGGAGTATTATAAGATTCCAATCAACAGCACATATCTGATGTTCTCAAAAGGACATACCCTCAAAAATGGGGAACTATTAGATGTACAAGAAAAAATCCGAAAACAAAAATTATTTTTAAACACACTCTTTATCATACAATGACATATACAGGAAATTTCTGGCTCAGGTGTAAGCAGAACAGCCAAAAAAACGTAAATTATACCACAAGGTGTAGAGATATAACCTGATTCAAGATACAAAGTGCGTTTCCTGCTGTTGTTAAACTTTCTGTGAGTAATTACACAGAACCACTTCAACCGTGTGTTCTGGTATTTGGCAAAAAAATTATTTACTGTTCATATTGACTCAGCATCACAGCTTCCATAGACAGAACCATAAAAATGTATGTATGCACGTTTCACATCTCCTCCGAAACCACTGGACCGGTTACAACAAAACTTGATACAAATATAATTTAAGTACGAAACTACAGGGCGTGATTCGCTACAGGTACAGTTGAAATATGTGCAGAAGTAAATGTTTAAAGTGTAAATATGTGGATACGTGTATACTCTGACAAAACTACAGTTAGAAGGCTCCTCCTGAAGGCCTGGGTCGATTTCGACTAAGCTTGGTATATATATATTATTTACTATCTGACAAGAAATATTGAGAGATTAAGAAGCACCAGCCTGTTACTGGGGTGGGGGTGATAACTTGGTGATGGAAAAAGAAGGTGAGGAGGAGGAGGAGGTGGTCAGAGAGGGGGAAGGAGACGATGGTCACAGATAAGGCGGAGAAGGAGGGGGCCACAGAGAGTGGGAGGAGGAAATGTACAGAGAAAGAGAAGAGAATGAGATGGACAGAGAGAGGATGAAGGAGGAGTTGGACGGAGAGGGAAACAAGGGGAGATGGGTAGAGAAAGGAGGGATGAGGAGAGAGACAGAGAGAGGGGGAACAGGAGGACACAGAATGGGGCGGAGGCAATTCACTTGGAGAGCGTGAGTTTGAGGGGGGGAAGAGGATATCAATTAGAGGTAGGGAAGGAGGTGATGCACAGGGAGAGGTGGAAGAGCAGATGGATAGAGAGTGGGGGGGGGGGGGGGGGGGAGAATATGATAGCCAGGCAACGCTAGGTATTCGGCTAGTGTAACTATATGAAGTTCACAGTAATTGTGTATGTGAAACAAATTAACACAACACATAGGTGTAATATCGTTTCTGGGTGAGTTCACAATAACATATCGTTGAAGGAACATGTGGATTATAACGTCTTTACCAGTCAAGTGCAGGTATTTTTTTTATTATGCTTAATTAAACGGCACACATGGTTTATGTCCTGAGTCCTCCAAGCATTTCTGATTATATTGCAGAGTTTAACGAATATAGAAGTCGCTAATTATAAATCCTTTGTCGGTAAAAATGGACTGCGATCATCAAAGCAATAACCATTCAGTGTGGGTAATCATTTTATGAGTTCCCCCTAACGATAAATACCCACTTATCACTAAATTTAACGCATATCGCCGGTCAGTGTGGCCGAGCGGTTCTAGGTGCTTCAGTCTGGAACCGCGCGAGCGCTACGGTCGCAGGTTCGAATCCGGCCTCGGGGATGGGTGTGTGTGATGTCCTTACGTTAGTTAAGTTTAAGTAGTTCTAAGTTCTAGGGGACTGATGACCTCAGCTGTTAAGACCCATAGTGCACAGAGCCATTTGAACCATTTTTTTCAACACATATCAGACGAGTGTGTTCAAGTTTCACTCCTCCTAGTAGATGTATGAGTATGTTAACTCATCACACTTTGTTCTTCACTTATTTGCAATGTGTAGGGCAGCGACGACTTGTGTAGAATTAAGTTAAAGATCATATCTAGTACAATGCTTGTTGTGCAGCCAATCTTTCTCTCTCTCCCTCCCTCCCTCTCTCTCTCTCTCTCTCTCTCTCTCTCTCTCTCTCTACAAGCCTCTTTCTTTCTCTCTCCTACCTTCCAAGGATACAGCCTCACGGTTCACCAATGCGCCACAACGGTCTTTTGCTAATTTCAGTAATGGTTAACTTAATGTTTTCTAGAAGTCCAAGCCTCTCCCACATGATAAAATATACGTTGAAATTGAATTTGAAAGTTAACTGCCAGAACATTAGTTCTGAAACTGGGAATGGTTTATATCAAAACGATAACCCACATAATGGCTGATCTTCATCATTCACGGGCGCTGCAGTTTTAACCAATTAGCGCTGCAAATTTATTTATATTTAAGCAACTTTTAACTTCATGCTCTTACAAAAACATTTGCTGTAGAATAAAACTCGCATTGATTTTCCACGTATTCTTACACTTTACTCTTACGAAACTTTTGTGACAATGGTCCACGACAAAATTTCTCCCGCTTTTGCTGATAATTCACTCTACATTTCATAAATGAGCAATACCAGGACGATAAACAGTACATACAGGAGGAGATTGTAAGCTTTTGAAATTCTGTCCTACGGAAGAATACTGAGGATTAGAGTGGTAAATCAAGTAACTAATGAAAAGCTACAGCATCTAATTGGATAAGAAAGGAACTTTATAGTGCAGTTTGACGATAACAAGAGATAGATTGACAGGACACATCGCAAGATTATTGTAGAGTGACAACTGTAAAAATGCGGTATTTGTGCAGCGTGCTCGAAGCTGTGATAGTTATTGTTTTCGATGTTTCTACGATGCTGATGTCTCTGGCTGGTGTAAGTCCAAATCTGTTCTTCAAAACAATGGAAATATCCGAACAAAGAGGATCTGATTTTACGTTTTTCGCCAAAATATTGGACTCTGGATGTTTTGTTAACTTCAACATTCTCTAACAACCTGTTATAAAATATCGATAACTAAGAATTTAAATTTGCTATGAAAACCAGAATTTTGCGTATGATACGTAATTAGAAACTAGAAGACGTGCAGTTTTCTTCAAAAGTGATAGTGAAGTTAATTAACATATATTTGATGAATTTCGTATTTAAATGATGTAGGTATTCAAACCGAACAAAAAAATTATGGATCATAACGAGATCCCAACCGCCGCCCCACAGCATATACGACTGACATTCAACGATGCTACGAAATTTTTTTTTTAACATGTGAAGTTGGTTAATTTGTCACCACAGAGAACAAAATAATGAGACGTTCAAAAATGGCTCTGAGCACTATGGGACTTAACATCTGAGGTCATCAGTCCCCTAGAACTTAAAACTATTTAAACCTAACCAACCTAAGGACATCACACACATCCATGCCCGACGCAGGATTCGAACCTGCGAGCGTAGCGGTCGCGCGGTTGCAGACTGAAGCGCCGACATCAGCTCGGCCACAGCGGCCGGCTAATGTGACGTATTTCAAAACTTTCAGTAGTGAAAAACATACATATAAACTGTATCCCATCCAGAATATTACTAATTACAGTATTAATATTCAATAATTCATGCATTACTTATTTTGTCTCTGGGAATAATCATAATCGTCTCATGGTACGTCAATATTTCGGGCTCCTCCTCGCGATAATCACCGTCGCCCAGGTGAAGATTAAATCCGGTGAAAGAGAATTCCAGTGCTGCGCGAAAAACAACCCTCAGTTGTCCTTCTGAGCTACAGCTACAAAAATGTTTCCGCCGAAGCGGATTCGAACCAGCGACCTATGGATATTTACTTACAGAACCTCGCATGTAATTTAAATACAATCTTTAATTACTTTATTATATAGTGATTCTCGAAAAATATCAAAGCTTATTATTCTCTGTAACCTTGTGAAAAACATTGAGAACAATTTGTTTCTCGCCATTAACGGCGTTTCGCCACGCACGTTTCACTACGAAGCGGGAAGCAGTGTCATCTATTTTCACAGTATGTACTAACAGCGAGAAAAACCTCTCGCAAGTATCGTTTACAGAGACTGTGACTGTACACGATGTTTGAAATACAAATTACTTAGCTAAGTATGATTAAGAAAAACGTCTATGTCTGCTAATACACCAGAATGTCTTAAATTTCTTTTACAGTTTCATAGTAACAAGTAGTCTAATACATAGAGTACCGAGCGAGGTGGCGCAGTGTTTAGCACACTGGACTCACATTCGGGAGGACGACGGTTCAATCCTGCGTCCAGCCATCCTGATTTAGGTTTTCCGTTATTTCTCTAAATCGCTTCAGGCAAATGCCGGGATGGTTCCTTTGAAAGGGCACGGCCGACTTCCTTCTTCATCCTTCCCTAGTTCGATGAGACCGATGACCTCGCAGTTTGGTCTCCTCCCCCCATATCAATCCAATCCAGTCTAATGCATAAGTTGGCTCTACTTGCAAGAGCGGAACAACACCAGTGTTCCGGAGCTACGGCTACTGACCAATCATCGCGTTTGTGTTTGTTTACATCAGGTTTATTCGTTCAAAATGGTTCAAATGGTTCTAAACACTATAGGACATAACATCTGAGGTCGTCAGTTCCCTAGACTTAGAATTACCTAAACCTAACTAACCTAAGGACATCACACACATCCATTTCCGAGGCAGGATTCGAACCTGCGACAGCAGCAGCAGCGCGGTTCCGGACTGAAGCGACTAGAACCGCTCGGTCACAGCGGCCGGCCCTTATTCGTCTGATGAACGAAGTATAGTACCTGTTCTTCCTCGCTCGTCCAGTTTTTTTTAATTCCTAAAAGCTTTTTACATCCTCAGACTACAAGGAACATTTGAGGTGGAATTGGGGAGAAGCGTGGGGGTTACAAATAGCAGAGAGACACTAAGGCTTTACTGAAGTAAGCAGGTTAAAGCAAATGTAGATTGCAGTAGTTATACAGAGATGAAGAGACTTTTACAACAGCGTAGACTGGCTTGGAGTCCTGCATCAAACCAGTCTTCGGACTGCAGATCCTAACACCAGCAGCAGCAGCTTGATGTTTACGTAAGTCTCACACAGTGTGAGCTACGCTAGCGGAAGTGCTACACCATGAACAGCTCGACTAAATGCTACCAGGCTAAAACACCACCATTTCCACGACTGTGGATAATGTTTATTAACATTCCATACCGGAACTTTTCAGGCGGTGATCACAATATAGCATCCTCAGGGGACGCACACGTATTCGCGCATTTATCGTCATATTTGGTCTTTAAGAAAGGTCGGACTATTGGCATAAGAGCGAGCTTCTTTTCTGTACAGAAAAAAGCCATTCCTGAAGATGAAATGTGGTGTGAGTGCATAACGGTTACGGGTGTGTCTAGCATTACCGGAACTTTTCAGACGGTGACCGTAACATAGCATCCTCAGAGGACGCACACGTATGCACGCATTTATCGTCATCTTTGGTCTTTAAGAAAGGTCGGACTGGTGGCATGAGAGCATCATACCGACAGATCGTACAGACAGGTGTCTGTGGCTGCAGGGCAATGACTGCAGAATCTGTGCTAACAAGATGGACTCTGGACCAGTGTGAGGCAAGACGTGTAGGCACAGATCCCTATAGAAGGCCTAAACCTAGAGTTGTAAAACGACCGTAGGCCACCCTAGACCAAGCGTAGACTGCAGTAGTTGTCCTACTAGCCATAGACAGTTAAGACTGGAACCGCGTTACCTGTACGTTAGGTGTGTTGCGTACCTGTCGGGCGTTAATTAGATCACTTCGTTTGCGTTTGTGATCAGTGTCTCACTAGATTCCCCTAGATTTAGGAAGCGAGGAACCACGTAGAAACTGAGTGAGCATATATAAAGGGCCGAGCAACCTATAGAACGTTTACGCTCCACATAGTTGTCTTCCTGCCTTTTACTTAAAAACAAGCAGTATTTGTAACAAAATTGAAACTGTCAATGTTTAATTCAGCTTTTATTCGTTTAACGTGAAACAGAGGGATGTTGTATTAAAAACGAAAAATGAAGACAATACAGATTTATCATATGGCTCTATAAAATGCAATTTCCTCAAAAAAAAGTAACATTAAGAGAAACCTGTAAAAAAAACATATCAAACATCGCTTCATACTGCGTCGAGCTTATATAAAACACATTTCTGTTATTCACAAACATGTTTCGAAATTATCAATGATAACAGAATCGGGGTGGCCGAGCGGTTCTAGGTGCTACAGTCTGGAACCGCACGACCGCTACGGTCGCAGGTTCGAATCCTGCCTCGGGGCATGAATGTGTGTGATGTGCTTAGGTTAGTTAGATTTAAGTAGTTCTAAGTTCTAGGGGACTGATGACCTCAGAAGTTAAGTCCCATAGTGCTCAGAGCCATTTGAACCATTTGGTAACAGAAAATTCTTACCTTTGATCATGATGAAGAACGTTCTATTGAGTACAAACTAACAGCAACAATTACACAGATTTTTTTACGTTTGCTCATGTAAAGCGCACTTGCATCAAAAATAATTACTTTGTTTGGATAAAAGCGCAGAAGTTACGCGACTAGCTAACTTTTATTGCTTATGAAGCGTTTTGTAAGTATATCAAATTCACAATAAACTAACACTGAACTACGTGCGATTCTAATTAGTAAAAAGCAAGCAAACAAACAAATAAAAAGACAGAGGAAAGCAGTCGGCTCACGGTTTCTCTTTCACACGTTCATTTACTCGTGTGTTTCTTTCGCTACCAATGCCACCACTATCACCAGTAATCCAATCATTTCCTTGGTCATTTATGAACTGAACCAAAACTACCGAATCGTAGTTTTGGTAGTGCGCAACTCTAGCTACACCATGTGAAGATCGCAGGTACGTTCGACTGGCGCTGACGAAGAGGCGGATGGCAATCTAATACTGATGTTGATCATAGACGTCAGTTCCCAGCCGAATGGAAGCTTAATTATTTCACACCCGTCATTTGCTCAACAGCGCCACGAAGTCTGATAAATATCAGAGTGGTGTTTCAATTTCGGTCGGTGCGATTACAGGCCGTAAGTAAAGAGGCCTTTTACAGTGAACATGATTACTGTTATACCGGGTACTTGCCGTGTGCGCTCGGCGCTGCCTCGATGTAGAAAATTTGTGCGGGTCGATGGCGACGGCTCTCGGCTGTCTGGTATCCACCCGCGCGTCCGCGTGACGCCCGCTGGTCGATGTGGTGGGTGCTGGCCATCCAGATAGCACGGCCAGTCCGCCGCGGGAAGCCACGGCCGCCGCTGGGCACCTGCGCGAGTACAAGCGTGGTGCATCGCAAAGCAGAGGTAACTGTATTATTTGTTGTTGGTGCTAGTTGGGGGTTGCCTGTCTAAAAGCTTCCATGGACAACAACAATTTTATTTTCGTTATTTCATATGATTGTTGACCGAATTTATAATATAAAACACAGCCATAGCCTTATCATTAAGAAACATAACGTTAAAGGTTTTACACAATAAGTCGTGTTATTTCCGAAATAACAAAAATGAATTACTATTAATTGAAACCCTCAGCTGCCGACACTTGTTGTTGATATACCTCGATGGGGACTGCTGAAAATGTGTGCCCCCGACCGGGACTCGAACCCGGGATCTCCTGCTTACGTGGCAGACTCTCTAACCTTTTTTTTTTTTTTTTAAATCTCATTTTATTCTATATTGATCGTCGAATTTGTTCGTGACGGACGTCCGATGACACTCGTTCAGGTTGTTCGTTGATCCGTTCACTCAGTTTTTTTTATTACAGAGGGTATCTAAACCCTCTGACCGAACACGCTGAGCTACCGTGCCGGCGTCCATCTGAGCCACCGAGGCACAGAGTAATAGCGCGACTGCAGGCACTTATCCCTTGCACGCTTCCCGTGAGACCCACATATGTAGAATTGTGGACAGCTGGGAATGTGGGTCTGACGGGAAGCGTGCAAGGGATAAGTCCCTGCAGTAGCGCTCTTCCTCTGTGTCCTCGGTAGGCTCAGATGGGTAGAGCGTCCTGGGTTCGAGTCCCGGTCGGGACACACATTTTCAGCAGTCCCCATCGAGGTATATCAACAACACCTGTCGCCAGCTGAGCGTTTCAATTAATTATCATTTATTCTAGAGGAGCTGCACGGTCATTAACGGTATCTATTCTTTCGAGAACAGTTATTAGCTTAGTACATATAGTTAAAGGCTACCCAGCCACTGACCTTCGTCTGTGCGAATACGCACAGGTTGCCCGAACTCCTACGGGAATCACCAAAGTGTGCGCGAGTAATGAGTGGATGGACAAATATCTATTAGCTACATTACATATGTAGAATTGTGGACAGTTGGGAATGTGGGTCTCACATCCAGTGTTCAAGGGATAAGTCCCTGCAGTCACGCTGTTCATCTGTGTCCTCGGTAGGCTCAGATGAATAGAGCGTCTGCCACGTAAGCAGGAGATCCCGGGTTCGAGTCCCAGTTGGGACACACATTTTCAGCTGTGCCCATCGAGGTATACGAGTATCCGCAACACCTGTCGGCAGCTGAGGGTTTCATTAATTATCATTTATTCTAGGGAAGCTGCACGGTCGTCAATGGTATCTGTTCTTTCGAGAAAAAAAAAGTTCAAATGTGTGTGAAATCTTATGGGACTTAACTGCTAAGGTCATCAGTCCCTAAGCTTACACACTACTTAACCTAAATTACTCTAAGGACAAACACACACCCATACCCGAGGAAGGACTCGAACCTCCGCCGGGACCAGCCGCATAGTCCATGACTGCAGCGCCTTAGACCGCTCGGCTCTCTTACGAGAACAGTTACTATCTTCATACATAACAAACATCGTTTTGATCCTTCACCCATTATGAATCAAGAGACAGAGGAATCAAAGACATTAGCTGCCAGTGGGCACTGATTTACGAGTATATTAATGGGGAAATTTGAAAATTTATACCGAAGTGGAATTCGAAACCAGGTCTTCTGCTTATTGGGTGGATGCGCTGATCACTACGTCATCCGAACACAGTGGTCACAACAACCACACGGACTACCCTAGCACGCCTTCTGTCAGACCCAAATTCTCAACTAATACCATACACTACTGACGTAGTGACCCTGATGATTAGCCACATCACTGGTGCCATCTCACTGGGTCCCATAAGTGTCAAAGCTTGCTGCATATCTGCACTGAGGCCTCATTTGCCGTCATCGCCGTAAGTATAAACGAGCTGTCTGTTTTTTCGGGGATTTCCAAGGGCATCATTTTGATCCTACAGCTACTGTGAATCGAGACACAAAGGAATTGAAGACATTATCTGCCAGGGACCAGTGACCGCTGTGTCCAGATGATGCAGTAGTCGGAACATCTGCCTAGTAAGGAGGAGACTCGGGTTCGAAGTCCGGTCCGGCACAAATTTTCAAGTAGCCCCATTGATATAAATCAGTGTTCACTGGCGGCTAATATCTCACTTTGTGTCTTGCTTCATAGTGACCGCAAGATCAAAATGGTGTACATTTGGGATACTTCCGAAAGAACTGACACCTCGTATATGATTACGGCGATGACGGCCAATGAGCCCTTCAATACAGACGCACACCAAGCTCGAACTCTTATGGGACTCAGTGAGATGCCGCGAGTGATGATGCTAATGAGCAGGGGCACTACATCAGTAGCAGGGGCACTACATCTGGCTCTGACAGGAAGCGTGGTAGGCTAGTCCGTGCGGTTGTGGTAACCACTGTGTCCGGATGGCGTAGTGGTCGGCACGTTGTCTAGTAAGCACAGCACATAGGTTCGAATTTCGGTCTGCTACAAATTTTCAACTTGCACAATAGACATAAATAGATGTCCGTTGTTGGTAGGTGATGTCCTCAAGTATTAAAGTTAGAATTGGAAATTTGTGGTAAGGACTATGGGACCAAACTCCTGAGGTCATCGGTCCCTAGGCTTACGCTCTACTTAATCTAACTTAAGCTAACTCACGCTAAGAACAACACACACACCCATGCCCGAGGGAGGACTCGAACCTCTGACAGAGTGAGAGGGGGGGGGGGGGGGGGAGCCGCACGAACCGTGACAAGACGCCTCACACAGCACGGCTATTAAAGTTAGACATTGTACACATATATTCTGGCAGCCTAACTCAAGGCGCCCAAATTACACAGACTACATTCACCCTCTATTTGAGAACAAGGTTATTTAGCGGCTCCCAACAAACTTTACACGTATTTTTAAACAATTCGAAACTTTTTCTCGCTGACACGCCACACAAAATTATGAAAGGAAAAAAGTTTATCGCTTACTACATTTCGTCTGCTCATGCAATAAGGTCCAGGCATGACGCTTTAATTTATTAATTCTTTATTACTAACTGTATTCGCAATGACATTTTGCAAAGAGTATCCACGTATACCACTGAACGCACCTGTAAAATTATATCACTGTACGAGACGTATTTCGGGATGAAGGGCGTCATAAACACTGAGATGCACGAATAATGTTCGATTCTTTAAGCGGTCTTTAAGCGGTGAATTAATGAAGCATGTATACTGGACGTGGATGCAGGTCAGTTCTGAATAAATAATCGCAGTAATGATAATGAAATCGCTTTGTGTTTATCGTGTAAATAATAAAAGTTTCATAATGAGATTTTCACTCTGCAGCGGAGTGTGCCCCGATATGAAACTTCCTGGCAGATTGAAACTATGTGCCGGACTGCGACTCGAACTCCGGACCTTTTCCTTTCGCGGGCCTTTTTTTCGATATTGTACGTTGCATTTGTTCGGGGCGGACGTCCAAGACACCCGTTTAAGTTGATCGATGATCCATCTACTCATTTTCTTTTATTGCAGAGGACAGCTAACCCTTCGACCGAACACGCTGAGCTACAGTGACGGCACCAACTGAGCTACCCAAGCAAGACTCACGCCCCGTCCTCACAGCTTTACTTCTGCCAATACCTCGTCTCCTGCCTTCCAAGCTTCTAAGAAGCTCCCCTGCAAACTTGGCAGAACTACCACTCCTGGAAGAAAGGATTATTATGGAGACATGCCTTAGCCACAGCCTGGGAATGTTTCCAGAACAGGAGCACTTGCCCGCGAAAGGCAAAGGTCCCTTGCTCGATTCTTGGTCCGGCACACAGTTTTACTCTGCCAGAAGGTTTCAAAAATTCCGTACTTTGTAACTCGACGTTTCTTAAACAGAACAAAATATCCAGTTGCAAAAGACGGAATTTTTCTTATCTGCACGATTAACGTAATGTAAGTTGCAACTGTGGAAGAATAGCTGCAAATGCTAACAATACAATGAGGTGACAAAAATCATGGCATAAATCCTAATATCACGTAGGAGCTCATTTTACACGGCGTAGTGCACCCAACTCGACGTCGCATAGGCTCAGCAAGTCGTTGGAAGTTCCCTGCAGAAATATTGAGCCGTTCGTAAATGTATAAGTCTTGCCGGTGCAGAACTTTGTACAAGAACAAACCTTTCGACATTCTCCCATAAATATTCGATGTAATTCATGTCGAACGATCTGGGTGACCAAATCATTCCCTCGAAGTATCCAGAATGTTCTTCAAACAAATTGCGGACAGTTGATGTCCGGTGACACAGTGCATTGCCACCCATAAAAATTCCATCCTTCTTTGGGAACATGAAATCCACGAATGCTTGCAAATGGTCTCCAAGTAGCCGAACATAACCGTTTCGAGTCAATCATCTTTTCAGTTGGACCAGAGGACCCAGTCCATTCCATGTAAACATAACCCACACCAATAAAGAGCCACCACAAGCTTGCACAGTCTTGCTCAGAAATTGGGCCAATGGTGTCGTGAGTTCCGCGCCACACTTGAACCCTACGATCAGCTCTTACCAACTGATACCGGGACTCATCTGACCATTCCACGGTTTTCCAGTCGTCTGGGGTCCAACCGATATGGTAAGGAGCCCAGGAGAGGCGCTGCAGGCGGTGTCGTGCTGTTACCAAGGGCACTCGTGTCCGTCCTCTGCTGCCGTAGCCCATTAACGCCAAATTTCGCCACACTGTCCTAACGTATACGTTCGTGGTACGTTCCACAGTGATTTCTGCCGTTATTTCAAGCAGTATTGCTTGTCTGTTATCACTCACAACTCTATACAAACGTCGCTGTCTCGGTCCTTAAGTGAAGCCCGTCGGCCACTGCATTGTCCCTAGTGAGGGGTAATGCCTGAAAATGGTATTCTCAGCACAATGTGACTCTGCGGGTCTCGGAATATTCAATTCCCTAACGATTTCGATGGAATAGGCATGCGTCTAGCTCCGATTACCACTCCGCGTTCAAAGTCTGTTAGTTCCCGTCGTGCAGCCATAACCACGTCGGAAACCTTTTCACAAGAACGACAGCTCTGCCGATCCACTGCCATTTCATACCTAGTGTACGCCATACTATAGCCATCTGTATACTGTAATCTATCCCCTCCTTCCTACTTGCAGTTGTTGTCTACATTAGTCTTTTATGAAAATTTGAGAGGAGCGAAGATTACAATATACTTTCTCGTTTACTTATCTCTTGACGTAGAGTTGGCTCCAGTTCTTCTTGTCTAGGGGTCTGATTCTTGAAGCTGAAATTCTCACATTTTAGGTCTTCATGGTTGAATTGATCTAAATACATTTGAAGATTGTTGCTGCAGAATTTTTGTTGTTACGTTAATATGTTTTGTCACATTTTAGTATATCATACAGTCCTTTGAGTTTTCACATTAACAAATCAGAAATTACATTGTTCACACAAAATATTAGTACAAAAATACATCTGATCACGTCAGAGGCTTGCTCACTACTCTCTCACTCAGCGGGATAATAATTTTCCAAAGGGTTTACAGTTTTTTTTGACAAATGAATTTCTAATAGTTTAGATTATTATTTCAAAAATTAATCCAGAAATAAACATAATAAACAGTGCTAGATTGTGTAATTAATAATAGAAATTTTAAGTATGCCAAATAAGTCGAAACTTCAAATGTTTCTAAAAAACAATTTTAACTGTACATTCAGAACTAGTACTTTCCGATTATAACAACCAAAGTAATATAATTCCTTTTCATTAACTTTAGCTTGAAATATAACATACTGTGAATAAAATTATACGAAAGTTTTCAGAAAAGCAGCTGAGATAATACTGACCTGATAATACCTGATAATACTAATCTTGGTATCGGCAACTACTGTTGAGGAAAAGTAATGCTAGATGAGGATGTCCCATTACAATAAGTGCGTATCGGTATCCCTTGACTTCTGTCACCTCAGTTTATTATGAAATGACTTTCTTTAACACACCGGACACTGCAAAGTTAGAAACTAGAAAACTTGACTGACACGCGAGACAACACGATTAGAACGAAACTAGAAATTTTATGCGTTATGCACGCTACCAAGCAACGTCTCTACAATAAACTGACGCACCTTGAAATACGTACATATGTGTTCTCCTGTTTCGAATACCATTTCATGTAACATCCTGAAATCAGTAAAACACTCGTATATAATGATAATGAACATATGTATTTTTGTAAGTAATAACTGTGTAACAGCGTTTCAGGTTTTTGAGAATTCAGCTTGTTCATTTATTATATAGAGGTTGTCAGCTTTCTTTGTGCTTAGACACACGCATCTGTACTGAGCAACAGAATGAAAGGGTCGCTTCATCGAAACCCCCTAACTGTCTCCTATTGCGCCGCATACGTTTGAAATCTGGCTCAGAGGTGCCTAAAAACTTTCTCTGTAATGGCGCACAACCTTGACGCTCTGCGACGTTACCCTCGGGCTCGGCAACACTTCAAACAGCAAACTGTCACCTCATACGTAAAAACGGCCACAGCTCAGAAGTTCATGTGAGCTGTAAGGTGGGTTAATGATGTCACGTTGACACCGAATTTCACCACAGTTCTGCCCACGTGTCACACGAGGAGAAGGTCGTCAAAGCCCCCTTTACCTACATTTCACCCATTCTTTTGACGTCATGTGATGGTAATCAGAACCACGACACCTAGCTCTGAAGTCACTCGAGGGTCTTTTTTTTTTGTTTGTTTTTTTTTTCCCCAGGAAACACCGCCGCTCAGAATCGTCACGAAAAGGTCTCTTGGAGGCAGCATAAAGGAAGTCAATGAAACCACCCCTTTCCCAGGGGCATTGATTCCCACACATTCCGCGATCGAAAACGACAGTGCGCATTGCGATGAGCAACAGGAGAAATGTTGTTGATGCCATTTGACTCTGATGACACCCTCGGATGCTTCGAATGTTCTTTAAGGATATTGAGGGGATGAATTACCACTGAACGTGATGGCACCGCTCTACAGTGAAGCACGACCACTATTTTTACTCTCATGTACAGGGTGGAGCCAGTAGAGACCGTTCAAAACAATTCAACGAAATCTGAATGAGACCCAAAGCTGCAAAGGGTACTTAATGCGTTTTCAATCCGCCTGTTTTCCGTCCTCTTGTGGTGCGATCACGCGGGAGTGCGTATATCCATGTGCGTAAATAAAACGACAAAGTTTCTGCATGTCCATCTTTCTAGCGATGGTCGAGGGACTCGGCTGTTCGATAGAGGATGTCCAATTAAACGCCTTTCAGCAGCCAATTTTTCCGTCTTCAGGCCACGAGTGGCCTACCGGAACCATCTGACCGCCGTGTCATCCTCAATGGAGGATGCGCATAGGAGGGGCGTGGGGTCAGCACACCGCTCTCCCGGTCGTAAGATGGTATTCTCGACCGAAGCCGCTACTATTCGGTCGAGTAGCTCCTCAATTGGCATCACGAGGCTGAGTGCACCCCGAAAAATGGCAACAGCGCATGGCGGCCTGGATGGTCACCCATCCAAGAGCCGACCACGCCCGGAAGCGCTTAACTTCGGTTATCACACGGGAAACGGTGTATCCACTGCGGCAAGCCCGTAGCCAATTTTCAACCTCATTTTATTAGGCAACCAGCTCCAGCGCTTTATTACGCCATCTTCAGCCACCTGACCGACGTGTAGGAATAATCTATCGACTTGGCGGGTAATATTTGAAGTGGTCACTGTAGCAAGTAGGTCTCTACTAATACCAGTATTGCTGGCCCCTGCTTCGATCACAAGCGAGGTAGATTATTCCTACACGTCGGTCAGGGGCCTGAAGATGGCGTAACAAAGCGGTGAATCCGGTTGCCTAATAAAATAAGGTTGAAACTTGGCGGCTGAAAGGTGTTTAATTTGACATCCTAAAACGGCAAACGGTCCCTCTAAGTTCGGCGACAACCTCCGTGCCATGCACGAATCTCTGTTCAGCACATTAGGAATGTGCTGGTCAGAAACCTTGACACCAGCTGTCAGCCTGACAGCTGTGCTAGCGGCTGAAGGTAGGCAAACCCAACACAAGGAATGTCGAAAGATGTCGAAAGGAGTCGCCCAATCCTCAAGCGCTTTGCTGTCTAAATTTCTCAGGGTACATTTTCAATGTGCTCAAGAAAGATGTATGAGTGGCACTGAGAGTCTTGTCGAACACGAGTACCCGCTGCAGTTTTATTGACGCACGTGTTAATGTTGGACTCTCACGTGATCAGGCCACAAGTGGGTGGAAAACTGGAGGGTTGAAAAAGCATAAGTACCCTTTGAAACATTCGATCACGTTCAAACTTCACTGAATGGTTTTGGACAGTCCGTATTGGTTCCTGCCTGTACAAGAGGCCAAAATTGGCGGTCGCGCTGCACTCTAAAGCGGTTCAGTGGGAAAGCAGCCCCACATTGTCCTTAGAGAAATGTTGAAATGTCCGAGGGTGTCAGCAGAGTCAAAGGGCGTCGACAACATCGTCCTTTTGCTCATCGCACTGCAAACTCTGTAGGAATCAATTCCCCAGGGAAAAGGACAGTTTCACTGCTGCCACTTATGCCACCTCCAAAAATGGTTCAGATGGCTCAGAGCACTATGGGACCTAAAATCTGAGGTCATCAGTCCCCTAGACTTAGAACTACTTAAACCTATCTAACCTAAGGACATCACACACATCCATGCTCGAGGCAGGATTCAAACCTGCAACAGTAGCGGTGGTGCCTAGAACAGCTCGGCTACACCGGCCGGCGTGCCACCTCCCTGAGGCCTTTTCGTGTCAGCTCTGAGCAGCGTGTGTCCGAAACCTTTTTCTCGGTCACCTACAAGAAAACCGCATGATTTCAACGCTGCATGTCGCGGTTGTGACCACCATCGAGCACAATTCAGAGAAAATTTGAGTCTCGTAACAAATAAATACCCCACTCATACGGTTATAGTTGGTGGGGACTTCAGCCTTCCCTCGATATGTTGGCAAAAATACTTGTTCAAAACCGGTGGTAGGCAGAAAATATCTTCCGAGATTGTCCTAAATGCTTTCTCCGAAAATTATTTCGAGCAGTTAGTCCACGAACCCATGCGAATTGTAAATGGTTGCGAAAACACACTTGACCTCTTAGCCACAAACAATCCAGAGCTAATAGAGAGCATCATGACTGATACAGGCATTAGCGATCACAAGGTCGTTGTAGCTAGGCTCAATACCGTTTCTTCCAAATCCACCAGAAACAAACGCAAAATAATTTTATATAAAAAAGTGGATAAAGTGTCACTAGAAGCCTTCCTAAGAGACAATCTCCATTCCTTCCGAACTGACTATGCAAATGTAGACGCGATGTGGCTCAAATTCAAAGATATAGTAGCAACAGCAATTGAGAGATTCATACCTCATAAATTGGTAAGAGATGGAACTGATCACCCATGGTACACAAACAGGTCCGAACGCTGTTGCAGAGGCAACGGAAAAAGCATGCGAAGTTCAGAAGAACGCGAAATCCCGAAGATTGGCTAAAATTTACAGACGCGCGAAATTTGGCTCGGACTTCAATGCGGGATGCCTTTAATAGGTTCCACAATGAAACAGTGTCTCGAATTTTGGTAAAAAACCGAAGAAATTCTGGTCGTATGTATAGTACACAAGCGGCAATACCTTCGCTGCGCAGTGCCGATGGTACTGTTACCGACGACTGTGCCGCTAAAGCGGAGTTATTGAACGCAGTTTTCCGAAATTCCTTCACCAGGGAAGACGAATGGAATATTCCAGAATTTGAAACACGAACAGCTGCTAGCATGAGTTTCTTAGAACTAGATACCTTAGGGGTTGCGAAGCAACTCAAATCGCTTGATACGGGCAAGTCTTCAGGTCCATATTGTATACCGATTAGGTTCCTTTCAGATTAAGCTGATACAATACCTCCCTACTTAGCAATCATATGCAACCGCTCGCTCACCGATGGATCTGTACCTACAGATTGCCGGCCGCGGTGGTCTAGCGGTTCTAGGCGCTCAGTCCGGAACCGCTGCTGCTACGGTCGCAGGTTCGAATCCTGCCTCGGGCATGGATGTGTGTGATGTCCTTAGGTTAGTTAGGTTTAAGTAGTTCTAAGTTCTAGGGGACTGATGACCACAGATGTTAAGTCCCATAGTGCTCAGAGCCATTTGAACCATTTTTTGAACCTACAGATTGGAAAATTGCGCAGGTCGCACCAGTGTTTAAGAAGGGTAGTAGGAGTAATCCATCGAACTACAGACCTATATCACTGACGTCGGTTTGCAGTAGGGTTTTGGAGTCTATTCTATATTCAAACATTTTGAGTCTCCTCGAAGGGAACGATCTATTGATACGTAATCAGCATGGTTTCAGAAAACATCGTTTTTGTGCAACGCCGCTAGCTCTTTATTCGCACGAAGTAATGGCAGCTATCGACAGGAGATCTCAAGTTGATTCATTATTTCTAGATTTCCGGAAAGCTTTTGACACCGTTCCTCACAAGCGACTTCTAATCAAGCTGCGGGCCTATGGGGTATCGTCTCAATTGTGCGACTGGATTCGTGATTTCCTGTCAGGAAGGTCGCAGTTCAGTAATAGACGGCAAATCATCAAGTAAAACTGAAGTGATACCAGGTGTTCCCCAGGGAAGCGTCCTGGGACCTCTGCTGTTCCTGATCTATATAAATGACCTGGATGACAATCTGAGCAGTTCTCTTAGGTTGTTCGCAGATGATGCTGTAATTTACCGTCTAGTAAGGTCATCCGAAGACCAGTATCAGTTGCAAAGCGATTTAGAAAAGATTGCTGTATGGTGTGGCAGGTGGCAGTTGACGCTAAATAACGAAAAGTGTGAGTTCCAAAAGAAATCCGTTGGAATTCGATTACTCGATAAATAGTACAATTCTCAAGGCTGTCAATTCAACTAAGTACCTGGGTGTTAAAATTACGAACAACTTCAGTTGGAAAGACCACATAGATAATATTGTGGGGAAGGCGAGCCAAAGGTTGCGTTTCATTGGCAGGACACTTAGAAGATGCAACAAGTCCACTAAAGAGACGGCTTACACTATACTCGTTCGTCCTCTGTTAGAATATTGCTGCGCGGTGTGGGATCCTTACCAGGTGCGATTGACGGAGGACATCGAAAGGGTGCAAAAAAGGGCAGCTCGTTTTGTATTATCACGTAATACGGGAGAGAGTGTGGCAGATATGATACGCGAGTTGGGATGGAAGTAATTAAAGCAAAGACGTTTTTCGTCGCGGCGAGATCTATTTACGAAATTTCAGTCACCAACTTTCTCTTCCGAGTGCGAAAATATTTTGTTGAGCCCAACCTACATAGGTAGGAATGATCATCAAAATAAAATAAGAGAAATCAGAGCTGGAACAGAAAGGTTTAGGTGTTCGTTTTTCACGCGCGCTGTTCGGGAGTGGAATGGTAGAGAGATAATATGATTGTGGTTCGAAGAACCCTCTGCCAAGCACTTAGATGTGAATTGCTGAGTAATAATGTAGACGTAGATGTAGATCGTCAAAATAAGGGGTGAAATGCGGGTAAGAATGGTTGTGACGACCTTTTCATAGTGTGACGCGTCCACGGTGGCGTTTGATAGAATTTTGATGAAATTTGGTGCCAATGTGACGTCATTAAACCATATTGCAGCTCAGATGAACTTCCGAGCTGTGGTCTTTTCTTCGCATGTGTCAGTAACTTGCAAGAGTGATGCAGGGCGTCACGCATTTGCACCATTACAGGAGAAGAGTTATGCGACGCAATGGGAGACAGTTACGGGATTCTAAAACATTGAACCTTTGATTTTGTTGCGCATTGCATATAAATAAATCCTTGTTGGTCTTTGTTACATGGGTAATAATAGCCCGTTGTCTACCCCTGACATTCCATCTCCTAAAGCTGGGGAGATTAACAGAGGGTTGTTGAGCTCGTTTGAGTTTGAAACTCTATGTGAGTTTTAATAATGTCACCGGCGTTAAGAGACGAAACATTAAGCATAGGAACATGCTTCGCACCACTGCATTATCCTCATGTAACAATGATAAACGAAGGTGCAAACACCGACCATACAAGCATGTATTGTTATAAGCTTCTACTTTTGTTGTACCCAAGCACAGAGTCCAGCGCTTCAATCTTTCGCGACTTTGCTAGTGTGTAGGTCAAAGCTTGTTACAACAAGCGTTGGGACTTGGATGGCACAGCGATATAACCATTCCACTACGTAACTCCGCCTACCTACTTCTGAGCCAAAGATGTTGTTATTTTAATTTTTACATCACGCGAACTAATGTGGTTGCTATAACCCCTAGTCCAAACAGCCGCCGGCCGAGGTGGCCGAGCGGTTCTAGGCGCTACAGTCTGGAGCCGCTCGACCGCTACGGTCGCAGGTTGGTATCCTGCCTCGGGCATGGATGTGTGTGATGTCCTTAGGTTAGTTAGGTTTAAGTAGTTCTAAGTTCTAAGGTACTGATGACCTCAGAGCCATTTGAACCATTTTTCGGAACAGCCACTACCGCTGTTTTTTAGATGTGAATATTCAGGCAAACAGGTTGACATAATAAAAATTAGGTGCAAATAGACACAACGCTGCTACAAGCAACTTACAGAAAAGAAGGGAGGAATGGCGGTTTGGTAATCAGTTGTAATAACTGTAAATTTCACTATGGCCAATCGACAGCAGTCTTATTATTTTTAACTCGTACATGATTATCTCTAGTTTATTCCACTTAATTTTCACAGGTCTACTGTGCCTCGGCAAAAGATGTAAATTAAACAGTGAACCGTGTGCGGCTATCGGCATTCCTCAAACCCGTAGGATACTGCAGTAGACTAGGCCCCTGATTTTTACTGAAGATACGCAGAAAATTGGCATAACAGATAATGTTATTAAGGAAGTTGGAAAGCCCTATCCCGACAATGTTAAATTTAGTAAATTGGCTTCCCTGTATTTCAGGAACCACTGTACCCACTGACATGAAACTTTTACGTGACAGTAAACTATATGTTCTGAGTCTACTGAACTACAATAATTTCAGCCACTGCTTTCGGAAATACAATTTTTTTATTACACAGTTAAAATTTTGTGTACTTTTTTTGTACGTTATCCTAAATAATTTTAATTATAAATGGCATTATTCTTCTTTTAGTTCAGTAGAGTTAGGATAAGTATGTTATTACTCCCTGAAAATTTGAATACTCTACTTGAAGTGGTTTCTGAGACTTAGAGAAAAATACAACAGAAAATGTAAATTTTCAGGAACGGCTTCTAAAGCTTCAAAAGTCTGTAACTCACTTAATATATGCTTAAATTTTTAATTTTTAGTAACTCAGAAGCGCCCTGCACCATACTGTATATCATCCTCTTGAACTTTTTCCAAGTTTTTTCTTCTTTTCTTCTTTCTGGACTCCTTAGTGACCAACTCTGTTGCATACTCTGCTTTATCAATGCGAAACTTGTCCATCCGTTCAGGTTCTCTGATGCAGTTTGCTCCAGGATTAATTCCCATATGCTGTAGCACTTTCACCCTACCATTGTTTTAATCATCAAAAGCAATAACAGCATCACTGACCCCCCACTTTAGTGTCTTCATTCCAACAAAAACATTTTTTGGTAAGAGAGTCCATACAAGATTATTGAACGACTCATTGGGATTTCGAGTCTGACCATGCAGACACTTCTTCAGTAATTCATGATATGCCAGGTCCCTGTAAATAGGTTTTATGATATCAAAGACTGCTGCTGGGATGGAATGTTATAACAATGTTTGGTTAAAATCTGGAAATCTATTACCTTTCTAGTATCCACACTGGTCACCGTAGAAGAGAATTCTTAGTACTGTAGCCGCGCTTCTGCCAAGTGCCATCAAAATCTGCTGGTATGTTAGTCATACCATCATTTATTTCAACAGCTTCGTTTGCAGCATCCTTCATTGACTCACATGCAGCAGATTTCACAGCAGCTCCAATAAATCCTGCATGCTTGTCGATTTTACAAGGTGAGCGTGGCATATTCATCACGGCACACATTGTTTCTGCCGCAGGGTGTCCTTTACCAATACCTCTCAATCCAATAAACCACCTAACATTTACTTCAAAATAATTATCTTCATACTTAGGATTCAAAATTGAATGAGAATATTTACAACTGGCACAATTAATGATAAGTTTCCTGGCTAATCAATTTGATACCTCACTGTCTTCATGTAAACTAATTGGTCCTCCACATATTTTACAACTCACACATTCACCTAACAACCTTGTTAAGATGTGTAAATCTATCAGAATATAACCTAAACTACCATTTACATTACTTTCATTTTGAGAAATCTATGTAGCTCAACATTTTCTTTTAATCTTCGAAGCACTAATGGGCGTTTCTCCAGATACTGATGAGTTTGCCTGTATTTCATTGTCTGTAACTTCACATGCCACATTTTGTACACAATGTTTCCCTTTATTCGAAAATCTATTAACATGAAACCCACGTTTCTTAAAAACACTTCGTTTTGGCGTCATACTTCACTTTTTGAGACATTTTTCTTCGGAAAAAAGTTAGCACTTCGACATACAACGTGTGTTTATACTATGAAACGATACGATACTGTTTTTGACAGTGTTACCAATACAAACGCGTAATTTAACCTTTATAACACAACAATCCACAGCCTTTTATATAAAAAAAATTATCGATTTTATTAGATCATCAAGTAATGCACGTAAAAATTTTAACATTTTCAACTGGTGTAGACTACATTTAAAAAAATAAAATAAAATACTCCTCATGTGATATATATATATATATATATATATATATATATATATATATATATATATATATATATATATATATATATATATATAGGGTTATTACAAATGATTGAAGCGATTTCACAGCTCTACAATAACTTTATTATTTGAGATATTTTCACAATGCTTTGCACACACATACAAAAACTCAAAAAGTTTTTTTAGGCATTCACAAATGTTCGATATGTGCCCCTTTAGTGATTCGGCAGATATCAAGCCGATAATCAAGTTCCTCCCACACTCGGCGCAGCATGTCCCCATCAATGAGTTCGAAAGCATCGTTGATGCGAGTTCGCAGTTCTGGCACGTTTCTTGGTAGTGGAGGGTTAAACACTGAATCTTTCACATAACCCCACAGAAAGAAAATTTCGATCGTCGGAATAAAAAAAAATTTAGTTTTTGACAGCGATATCTCGATTTCGCCTATTTCCACCACTGGCGGCGCGGTATGTTTACTGCGCTAGAGGGCAGTTACGGCACCTTCTCGCGCACGCGTTGTGGGTCTTCTGCGGCCTATATAGGGGCCGCAGCTTGCGCTAGGAAGTCAGTTCCGGCGAGTTCGTGCACCAGCACTCTCACCTGAAGATGGCGGCCAGATGGACCGCGGAAATATTGTGTCATGAAGACGTTATGATCCGGCTGCATGCCCGAGAAGAATATTATCAAGCTCCATATTTCTTTAACATTTTTTAGAAGATAATTTACCAGTAAATACATTGTTTGTAATCAGTTTTGCCTTTCGCAGAAGATAAAGGTGAGGAGAATGAGCCGGCCGGAGTGGCCGAGCGGTTCTAGGCACTTCAGTCTGGAACCGCGCGACCGCTGCGGTCGCAGGTTCAAATCCTGCCTCGGTCATGGATATGTGTGGTGTCCTTAGGTTAGTTATGTTTAAGTAGTAGTAAGTTCTAGGGGACTGATGACCTCAGCTGTTAAGTCCCATAGTGCTCAGAGCCATTTTCAGGAGAATGGGTTGCATTACATTTACAAAAGTAGCAAAATAAGTAGAAAATAGTGCGTAGAAACGGGAGAAAAAAGGACATTATCAAAATAAGCAAGCGGAAAATTAGTGTCAGAAAACATAGAAACAACCGTCAGTAACAGAGAAACCAGACCTATAACTTTCATCACATTTTCTCCTCATTTCTTTCTCTTTCCGATGCGACAGGGTTAACTACAAAAAATTTGTTGTGCGATAATTATATTCATCTGTTCTGGGCATTATAAGTAATACATACATTTTGGTTCTAACTTTTTGAAACTTATGGTGTTAGTTAAATGCCTGAACTGTATGCTATATTAGGTATGTCGTTATTCCTCCTGCAAGCATTTTATGAATGTGAAATCAGACAATATCGAGCTCACTAATTAATTCATTAGCAAATTTGTGTCTTTAAGGTACCGTATTACTCAAAAATTCGTAGTCCTTCAAATTGTATAGTGTAAGAAATGAGTACGCAGGACTATGTAACATAAAAAATGAGTATGCAAGATAAACGTGATGATGATAAAGTTCCTTCTTAATCCAAAACTAATTACAAGTATAGCAAAGAGCAGAAGAAAACATTTGGAAAAACAAAAAAAGCTGTAGAGCTGCATGTAACGGTGCTGCCAAGTTCTAACCAAGTGGCACCCACTTAAATGAACTGACATCAATAAGTGACAAGAGAACATCAATTCTGTGATTCTACAACAGCTCCTTAAGAGCTAAAGACATATTTAAGTGATCGCTATCTTTATCACATTTTGATATGGAAACAGAGGCCATAACTTAGCGATATGGATGTCTGCCTTCTTGTAAAACATGGATGTACGAAAATAAAAGAGACCAATCCCAGCCACGGTTAGGAATGTTATTATACTCATGAACAATTATTTTACTTTGCCTAACAATGTGTTTGTTAGTGCTGCAGTTTTAAAACATACTTCACAAAAATCGACATGAAAGCGCTTAGATGTATCATTCGATATCAGAACCAAGCAAATTAACCAGATTTTAAATTCGTATTTGGATCTGTCCAACTGTGCCCAGTTACGACACCATAAAACACCAATACATTATTGTTCCAAATTCTGTTACCATATATGTACAATGACCATCACGTGACGTCATTCATTAAGGTCAAATCAAATACTCCGATACTGTCTCGCAGTTATTTTAATTTAAACGTGACTGCTATCTCACGTTACACTACGATCATGAATGAAATATTTTACCTGGCGTTCGTTTGAAACAGGCGCTTAAACAACTGCTGATCTCATTCGCTTATCACATCATCACATGGCACCACGACTATTTGTAGATATACTAGCAGGCATTTTTTTCAGATATTCGTGTTGTATTAAATAGAGTATATGAAAGACATAAAGTAATTAAATTTATGCTTAAACTTTAGAGTTAAGATCAGAGATAGTAGCAAACATGTACAATAACAAATAAAAATTAAATTTTGCGAAATTTTTATTTCTTTCATCCCAGAAAGACGCTGTTACGACCAAACCAACCGCGGCCTTTTATTCCAAAATTAATAAAAACTTCTGTGTGAGCATTCTGGGTGCAAACCGTACATCCTTTGTGAAAACGTTGCGATAAGATCATAACAAGTTTTTCGCTTTAATGTGTAATTAAATTATCAATAGCATCAGCACATTTTACCCGCGCTTTGGCTGGAATTAAGTATTTGTAGGCACTCGCCTTTTAACACAGATGTTTCCATAGAGTACGACATTCAGGAACCTCTGCATAAGCCTCTTGCTTTCTGCAAGCTGTTCCACTTGCTAATCTGCATCCTGCCGCAGCCAAGAGTTCAGATAGGCTTTGGATTAAACTAATTCCATTTGCTGCCGGTAACATTACCAACATACGAATCAGACAGTTACATTTTTTTTCTAGAAGTCGTCTACTTTCTTTGAACTATATTCTTTTCCATGTATCAGTGCCATCTATAAGTCGTGCAACGAAAATGAAGTTAATACTTGCAATACCAGTCTCGCTCTACTGCAGCTGTAGACTGTAGTCGTGGGAAAACAGACATCTCGTTGCACTCAGGGAATTTTATGAATGTTGTGGGCAATAAAATTTATATAGACGTTGTCTGGCATAAACATCTCTGGGAATGCCGTTCCCACCCGTTCTTACGCAACTGTAACACTGAATGCACCGAAGCACGCTCAATCGATGTACGCGCATTAATGTTCGCCATGTCAGCGTCGGTGGGCAATAGGATTATATTTGATGGTCGATATACATAATTCTCTGGCTCTGTCACATTGCCATCTATGTCTGTTTTCTCACTGTTTTCTGTATTGCCTTCCAACGATGTCTGCACATGACCCGTAAACGTTTGGACTGTCGCCAACCGCTGTACAGCCGATGGGTCACCTACGTTCATTTCCTTTTCGACCTTGTCGTAGCACTCGCTTTCACTCGTCGCTGGATTTTTTAGGCTTTTTGGATTTCTTTTGACACTATATTTCCGTTGACTCGCGTTTTCTATAATTCGAGCATATTTACGAGTCACAGAATACGACATCTTCCATTACTTTGCGGATTTCAATTTAATGCCGGTTTTCTCTTATATTCCGACGAACATTTTTATTGTCTCACTTTTAGTCCTAGTCGTGCTCCGCAAGCTATTCGTAATAATCCCGATTCAATGTCCTAGCTAAAATCGTTTCCACGCTACACCTTTTTATAACATTACACAGAGCTATTTCGTAACAATCCCGCACATGCGCGTACACTATTACGACTACGTCACAGGCAAAACAAATACTGCGCGACAAACGCGTACAGACATTGTGTCTCTGTTGTTAATTCAGCCATTGTTTACGCATGATTAGTCTGACAGTTATTAGCGATTCAAATCCGACCGTCTTTTGTCACACAAAATAGTTCTACCATGGAGCAAATAGACGTTTCCACGTCAAAAAATACGCACAACACTTCAATTGAAAAACTTGTTCAAAAATTAAATCTGCGTTTTGTAATTACTTCTATTTAAGGCATGCTTTTTAGTTTTAATCAAATCATAGAGCCATTCCGAACAAATTTTTGTTCATATTCTAGGGAAAGACAAGGCAAAAATAGCTGAAGGACAGTACAGCATCAGTAAACAAGAAATTATTGTTGTACATTAAATAATTTCAGTGCAATTTTTGACCGACCACAAATTTGCGGATAGGTGTGTTTACCAGAATGAGATTTTCACTCTGCAGAGGAGTGTGCGCTGATATGAAACTTCAGGTGTCTTTTCGAAAATGTCCCAAAGTAAAACTGTATCTGAACTTCCACAGCTTCACAGATTTACAAAAACATAATGTATTAATGACTTTAAGACTGAAGCATAATAACATAAAACAGAAACAGATAGTAGATGATTAGAATCAAAGCTACATCACAGTCTCACTGGCGACACTCACTGCCTAGTAGTTGAAACGACGTTAGCGCACCTAGCGGTGAGAAAGCATGTTGTGTGCGACGTACTATGTTCGTTTTTAATTCTTTTCTACGTAATTTATTAATTAGTATATTTCTGCTTTCCAGGAGTTACTGAAATATCAGGAGAAGTGAATGATCGCAAACTAAACGTAAATAGCGTAAATATTCATGAATGAAATGACAGAAGCTGGTAGAATATAAACAATATATTTCATGCACTTCCAAGAGTATGAAGGATCGACACTACGGGTGGGAGACACCGATCGGTTAAAACCGATACCGGTACTTTAGTTCTGAGTTGTTGGTATTTTTCGATATTTGTTTGATCTCGATTACAACAGATGCTTTCATTTTCTGCTAATAACCCGGTAAAAAACTAAATATCAATTATTCATAGCAGCAGAGCTAATATGTTTCGTTTTTAAATATTTTTAAGTCATTTTTATTCGTAATATATGCATTGGTTTGAAATATTGTGTTATTACAGAAAATGAGAAAACCGAATAGTAGTATTTTAATAACAAAGCCAACAAAAATGAGCAAAAAACACATGGCGCAGCATTACTGAGACAATAATGTGCGTGTTACCATTTGGTGTGGCCTGTTAGATGGTACTCGTGTACCGGCAGTGTGCAAGTCTTGCCCCATGTGATGTAGACGCTAGTTTCTCAACGTTGTCGTAGGACATTAGTTGTATAATAGAGCGGCACTATCCCTAGTCTACACCTACATCCACATGGATACTCTGCAACCACATTTAAGCGCCTGGCAGAGGGTTCCTCGAAACACCTTCACAATTCTTTATTATTCCAATCTCGTATAGCGCGCGGAAAGAACGAACACATATATCTATCCGTACGAGCTCTGATTTCCCTTATTTCATCAGGGTGATCGTTTCTTCCTATACAGGTGTCAACAAAATATTTTCGCATTTGGAGGAGAAAGTAGATGATTGAAATTTCGTGAAAGGTTCCGTCGCAACGAAAGCCGCCTTTCTTTTGGTGTGTCCTGCGCAAATCCTTTACCATTCCAGTGACACTCTCTCCCATATTTCACGATAATGCAAAACGTGCTGCCTTCTTTGAACTTTTTCGATGCGCTCCGTCAATCCTATCTGGTAAGGATCCCACACCGCGCTGCAGTACTCTAAAAGAGTACGGACAAGCGTAGTGTAGGCAGTCTCCTTAGTAGATCCGTTACATTTTCTAAGTGCCAATAAAACAGTCTTTGGTTAGCCTTCCGCACAACATTTTGTATGTTTTCCTTCCAATTTAAGTTGTTCGTAATTGTAATACCTACGTATTTAGTTGAATTTACGGTCTTTAGATTAGACTGATTTATCGTATAACTGGAGTTTAACTGCCAATTTTCGCACCATTCAGATATCTTTTCTAAATGTGGGAAAATGTAAGTTAATGCGGATGAGTAGGAAAAACAAACCTCTAATGCTCGGATACAACATTAGTAGTGTATTACGTGACACAGACACATCTGGTCGTAACGCTACAAAGCGATATGAAATGGAAAGAACATGTGAGGATTGTGGTAGGGAAGGCGAATGGTCGACTTCGGTTTATTGGGAGAATTTTAAGAAATCGTGGTTCATATAGACCGCATATAGGACACTGGTGCGACCTATTCTTGAATACTACTCGAGTGTCTGGGATCTGTACCACATCGAAGCAGTTCAGAGGTGGGCTGCTGAATTTGTTACTGATAGGTTCAAACAACATGTAGGTGTTACGGAGATGCTTCGGGAACTCAAATGGGAGTCCCTGGAGGGAAGGCGACGTTCTTTTCGAGGAACACTACTGAGAAAATTTAGTGAACCGACATTTGAAGCTGACTGCTGAATCATTCTGCTGCCGCCAATATATATGGCACGCAAGGACCACGAAGATAAGATACGAAAACTAGGACTCATACGGAGGCATATAGATAGGCGTTTTTCCTTCGCTCTATTTGCCAGAGGAATAGGAAATGAAATGACAAGTAGTAGTACAGTGTATCCTCCACCACGCACCGAACGGTGGCTTGCGGAGTATCTGTCTAGATGTGGTGTAATTGTAGATGATTCAAACTTTTTTTATAAAGTGTAGCTTAGATTACAGTTAACATAATGTACATGTTAACGATTGTCAGCAAGAAAAAAGGGGCGAGAACAATTTGTAAATCAAGAGAGAACTTAATAGCAGAAATAAACGAAACACGTGCCTAATAAATTAGCAGCTCAAATGAGCTGTCTTCATCTTCGTTTTAGTCCATGAATATAATATTTTTTAATAAGTTTGTCATTCTTCACTTGGTGTCTATGACATTTGTTACTTGCTGTTCTCCTGGTACACACTTTCCTTGCCACATAATAATTTTGCATGGAGTCACATGATTTGTACACTTTTGTACTTCAGGTGATTCCCCAATTTATGAAAAATAATTTATCTAATCTCATTACTTCATACTCAAAAGACATCTTTGTTGAAGGTTCTGAGATTAGTTGTTCTGATGAGCAACAATTACAGAATTGGTTTCTTCTGCTTCAGGAAACTGTTTTATTGCTTTTGACACTTTGTTACAGTCAATCATGGTAACTTTTTACTAGTTAGGGTATCGTTGTACCACTTATTACTTTTGTTTCAAATGACTGGAATTCCACCTACTTGCATTATTTTGTACTAAAAGTCACAGTTTTATTACCTCTATGATTTACAACTCGTATTCCAATTGTCTTTCCACTTACCAGCAAGCTCTTAGGCATGTGCTTATTTTTTGATGGTATTGGCTGTAAATAGAGCGACTGATGATACTTACTACAATTGACCAATGCCAGTTTTATACATATATTTCAATATTTCAATGTAAACCTGCAATATTGAATCAATTCTGATCCTTTTTGTCTATTATTAACAGCTGATTACCTTTGGGAATGGTCAAAATTTACCAGAACATTAGATGTGCTACAAATACTATGTCTTTTAACCCTAGCCTAATGTGACTGGTAGTGTGACTTTGTACTAGTACTGAAATTGAAATTTTACTTTAATAGGACATAATTAGGATACATTTTCACTATCACAAGTATTCATTAATTATAGATGTAAAACGTTTCAATGTATATGTAATTTATATTGTGTTCCCAGTCCTCAAAACATGTAAAAAATGATAAAAAGTTGTCCTGATTGTTTCTATCACGCCTATCTAGCTTTATCGTCTTCGATGACAGTTGTGGTGGCTTACGTGTTATGTTCAACAATGTGAGTTTATCATCCACTATTTACTAGCCATTTCTTGCTCCTAAATAGAAAAATTAATCTGCTCTACATGCTTACAATTGACAAGCGTATTGTAAGTAAGCAGTCCTGTAATGTGATGTTTCATACCTCTCAGGGTCCTTACGAAACCTGATGAATGACAAATCTCATTTTCTTATGTCAAATGTCTTTTCTTATTCCTGCAGTTTGTTGCATTACATAAGTTCCTTTTTTCAAAGAATACGTGCTACAAATGAATATAAACGATATTATTCTCGTTCAGCACACATCATATTCAATAGTGTGACTTAGTTGCCGCTTGGAGCGCTGCTGTCGCGGATTACAACAAACGTGAACGGGAGTTGCGGCTGTAGACTGCCTACATTGGAAACCATACGACACTATGATGTGGCTAAAATATGCTGAAGTTAAGCCTCTTTAAAAGAAGTGGGATAAAGAGATATTGTCAAACTATCAACCAATACCACTTTTGCCTGCTTTTTCAAAAATATTTGAAAAGGTTGTGGTCAGACATTTTCTTAAGCATCTGACGGCAGATAATATATTGTCCAAATAACAATTTGGGTTCCTTAAGAGTTCTGGTATAGAGAAAGCTATTTAGATGTACAGTGAGAATGTACTTAATTCATTAGAAACTACCAGCATCTTCTGTGAGCTGTCAAAAGTCTTTCACTGTGTGAAGCACTGCATTCTCTCAAGTAAATTAGAATATTAGGGTGTTACTGGCAGTGCTGCACAATGGTTTGAGTCTTATCTAACTAACAAAGGGTGTTGTTACAAAATACCTGTGCAGTAAGCAGTCAGACTTCATATGATAGGGAATTAATTACATGTGGTGTCCCTCAAGGTTCCATCTGTGGTCTGTTGCTTTTTCTTGTGTACATTAATGACCTCTCATCTGTTTCATTGCCACATGCTAAGTTCATTTTGTTTGAAGACGATACAAACATTGTAATAAATAGCAAATCAAGTACAGATTTAAATGGCTGCTAGTCAAATTTTCACTTACATCAATAAATGGTCTAAAGCTAATTCACTGTCATTAAATTTTGAAAGACCCACTAATGTACTTCAGAATCTGTAAGAGATGTCCTTCCAGCATGTGTATAACATACGAAGACATACAGATAGAATAGCTTGACCATGTTAAATTTCTTGAATTACAACTCAGTAATAAATTCAGTTGGGAAAGCCATACACCGAATTGCTGAAGAGTCTAAGCGAGTCTGTGTTTGCAATGCAAATAATGTCCGATATGGGAGATATAAATATAAAAAAACTTGCATACTTTGCTTAATTTAATTCTTTTATATCATATGGGATCATATTTTGGGGTAACTCGTCAAACTGAGCAAAAGTTTTTCGAGTGCACAAGTGTGAAATAAGATTCATTTTTGTAGTAAATTGACGAACATCATGTAGAAACCTGTTCAAGGAACTGGGCATTCTAACTACTGCCTCTCAGTATATTCATTCCTTAATGAAAATTGTTGTAAATAATATGACTCTTTTTCCAACCAATAGCTGAATACATAGTATCAACATTAGAAAGAAAAGTAATCTACATAAATACCAAAAATCACTTACCATGGTCCAAAAATGAGTCCATTACTCAGGAACACACATTTTCAATTATTCCAGCAAACATCAAATGAAGCACAGTTTACATGGAGTTTGAAAGACTTTTCAGTAGGCAACTCCTTCTACTCTATAGACAAATATCTTAACAGGGACTGTTAGAACCAGCATAAGTAAAAAGGTCTTTTATATTTCAGTTTTGGAAGCACTTGGTCGCAGCAGTCAAGATTAGGTATTTTGTGTTTGATAAATTTATTAAAATGAGTAACTATGTAACATTCTGACAATGTATTAATTCTGCAAATATGAGCAATTCCAGTTTGTTGTAATGGATACACAAATCTTAAAATCTCCAGACAAATGATCAGGGAAGCCAGAATTATACTCAAATGTTCTGTGTTTTGTATATTATTCCTTCTGACCTGTGTCAAACCCATGAGAATCACCTCATTTTTTGGTCTGTGGAACGAAAACGAAATCTAGTCTAATCTCCTGTGTTTTATCTTTGTTGTACTTTAAAAAGGTATTTTAACTACGAAACACACAAAATATATTCCAAATTCAATTGAAAAAATGTTGGATACCCTTTTTTAGAGATACAGCTGTTGAGACAATGATAACATCCTTTACTAGGCCTACAGGAAAATCATTTGGCGATAGAAATCTTGAAAAATGATGAAATTTTCGGCACAAAAGTGGTATAATAGGTAATTTTGTAGATAAAATCTCTAACACAATCACCATCCTCTCACATATAGAAGGTACTGAATCTGAAGGACCATTAAGAAATGAAAATGTGACTCATCTTGCATTGTGACACAAGAAATACTATCTCATACTAAAACTAAGTTTCAAGAACGAACACTGTAATGTTATTGTTACAGATTTTCAGTGCTATGCCCTTGTGCCCAACTGCTCAGACAATTCAGTAATTGGTTTATGCTGATGTAATGTCCCTTTACATCGGTATATACATGTGGAAATGAGCAAAATAGTGTAGAGTACATCAATTTTTGTATGGGTTTAATTTTTTAGGCGAATACAGAAAGTATAGATCATTGATAGCTGTTAGAGTAGTATGAAAACCACTAACATGAGAATGACATTGACATAAAATATTTTATGTAGCTGTTTTAAATCTTGTTACCATTACAGTGGTGTCTTATATCAAGTATTTGTTAATACTGGGTGTTCAGAAACTCCCATTACAATCTTCTAGCACTTGTAGAGGGCAGTGAGTACCTAATATTTTGAATAGGAACCTATCCGTTCTATGACACTTTGAATTAAAATGTTTAGCACAGCCATTTGTGCTTGGGGAATTAGGGGTGACGCTGTACAATTATTAGAAAACAGTTTGATAGGAAATATAACGGATCATTCATTTGTCACTTTAACTCAGTTGTTTATATTAACACTTAAGCATTATATATTTACATTACTCCAAAATAAAAAAGAACCCATCATAATGTGCATACAGAACATTGCTGATACAATACAACATTGGACTGATGTGTCGACCACCAACATTCTTTCGTTATGTTTCCTTTCGAATTGGTATCTAACAATTGTTCTGCATCACGCCAAATTCAGTTCCTCAAGCAAAACTGGATGAGTTGAAAATCTGAACTGAAACAGTTGTAGAGCGGAAACGGCTCGTTTCCAGATATGGGTTCTTGCTCTAAATATTGTGTACTCACTCTCCTCTATAAGTCCTGGAAGTATGTAATGGTAATTTCCAAACATCCTGTATAAACATAGATAACCCAGTGCTAATGAGAAAAAAACTTTCCATGCAAAAAAGTAACAACGCAGTTGTAACTTCAGTAGATTTTACCGTCCTGCACATAATATACACACAAATCTGATGACCTTCCACAAACATAGTGCATATCCCTTTCATATTTTATATACATTTCTAACATATGTAGTTTCTTCGTAATCAAGATAAATAAGAGACACTTCATTGTGAAATAACATGAAACTTGTTCATTTTGGGAAACTGACTATAAACAGTCCTACAGATTTAGCTGGACCTTTTTTATTTATGTATTGTTGTGAATGTGATATTTAAATTAAAAAGAAAATCTGTTGCCATTCAGAAGTGGGAGTTTGAGCGTGCAGTGATTTTTTAGCTACGGTCGTTTTGGAATTCGTATACCTTTATTTTCCTGTGAGCAAACAATACCGAACTCATCCAGGCATATAAGAGGACATTCAGAGTGCAACTAACCTTCATAGCTTGACTAGGAATGAAAGTGACATTATGTACCAGGATAACTATCAAATGGATTTCAAACTCAGAGCCATTCGATTTTTAATTTTATGCAAACTCTTACAGGCAGATCAATGTTATAAAACAATTCCGCTTTTACACCACGAATTTGGATTTGCTTGAGGCAGTGTTCAATGCAGGACAATAGCTAGTGATTCATGTGTTCAAAGTTTACGAATGTCTCTTTGCAATAATACTTTCTATGAGAAACTATGTAACAATTTGGTGTAGCTTCTTGGTCGTTTTCTAGAGTCAGTTTAGAGGAGCCCAAAAAGCACATTCTAAAACGCTACTCCGTCCATATTGCATTTCAGTTTCCATCTTCCGGCTCCTGAATCGAGGTTGAACACCACAGAACCTACTGAAAGTTGTGACTGAGTTTTTTGTATCTATACAGCAATAATTACCTTCCTCAAACGACATTTAGTAGAAAAAAACATTATACAAGATGGGAATTCGCTTATGAAGTGCTATGACATGGCCAAATGAAGAATATTATTATGAAGAGTACTGTTAGAGTTTTTAGAAGTTAATAATTACAGCTTGAACAATTCGGTTAATAATGTGTGACATGCTTACAGAACCTGAAAATAACTGACATACAGGATTCAGTCAGGCCTTCCTGATTTAAATTTTGCAGTTTTCTTTAAACAAAGAGAAATGTAAGTTTACTGAGTCAGTCGGTGTTCACAAATCGTATCGAGACAGCGACAGCTATCTGCAAACAATCATTTCCTCCAATGAAAAAGCCTTCTATGAAGTGATATCGCTTTCGTGGGGTGTATGGTCCTGAAGGCCATATTATAGTTAATTATACATGACTTTATTCTTACTTCAACAAATAACAACACTGTCTCGAACAGTCCACAGGTGTACTGCCAGTCCATAGTGTCCAAAGGGCACAATATTTCGGCGAACAGAAATGTCGCCATCGTCAGGTGCACTGACGAACTAAGCTCCTGGGCCGCTGCAGAATTTATTGGGGCATCTACGATTGCCCAGTCTGAAAACAGAAGTTCAAGCCTTGAGGCTACACATTCAATAATAAAATACTGACAATAAAACATTAGCTTTTTGGTTGTCTTGTTTTTTCTGCATTAAAATGAGTTAAAAAGTCATTGTCTGAATGTTGTTTTATATATATATATATATTTGCCATTCGCTCGCACATTCACACGATATATACATTGTACACACTTATACATATTACAGTGAAGACATTCGCACACACATGCATTCCTTTTTTTTTTAATACAATTAATTTTAAAGGTTTTAAAATATATATACACACGATGTGTAGTCTTGTTACTCGCGTAGGTCGTCGGGTCATCTGGTGGAGGCCATGTTGTGCACCCTGTGTCCAAGTTCTCGTACAAGGTTGTTATCTGAGTGTTGTGTGCTTTCGTAGAAGGCTTTGGCAGTGATTCTGAATCGGTCTCTCAAATAGGGTACCCCTGCGAGTTGATGAAGTTCTTTTGTTGGGAACCGGTACGGCAGGTGGAGTGCCCTTTTCAGAGCACGATTCTGAATTCTTTGTAGCCGTTGTATGTGGGTTGGAGCAGCATTGCCCCACACAACAGCGGCGTAGTCTGGGATCGGTCGCACCAATGTGAGGTACAATATCACCCCCAGTCTTGATGGTAGTGTTGACGATGGATTTAGTAGTGGGTAAAGCTGTACCATTCTCCTGGCTTTCTCTCGAATGTTTTCTATATGAGGTTGCCATGTCAATCGCCTATCGAGGGTCACACCCAGGTATTTCGCTGTTTTTGACCACGGGACAGGGGTGCCCCTTATCTCAATGGGCTGGATGTTAGGCGGAAGAGGTCTTCTGCAAATAGCTATTGCCTGCTTCTTCGTTGCGTTGAAAGACAATCGCCATTTCGTCGCCCATTCACTCAGCCTATTACATGCTTGTTGCAGTCTTGCCTGGAGGTGTGCAGCATTCATACTTCGGGAGTAGATGGCTGTGTCATCGGCATATAGAGATAGGTGTTTTCTGGTCGTCGATGGTAGGTCGAGCTCCTGGGGGCGGGCGGCCGTCTTAAATCCCCTCCCCTCGCGAGGCGTTCTCTCCGCGGTCCGCGCACGCGCTTCAGCGGTCGGTGAGACGCTGACGTCGGCGTCTGTGGTGGCGTCGGTGTAAGTGCCTCGTCCGTCCTAGTCGCCCGTTAGTTTCCCTTGCTGAGCCGAAATATTGTGCCCGTTGGACACTATGGTCCGGCAGTACACCAGTGGACTGATCGTGCAAGAAATACGCCGGGAGAAATTGAAGAATCACAACAACACTGTCTGATCGAAAGTATTTGGACGCCCCTTTGCAATGTGGAATTGACCACTAGATGTCACAAAGGGCTGACCTGCTAGTATAAAATGATGCGGAAAGTATTGTATTGTCAGTAGAGAAGCAGTAACAACAGAAGGGGTGGCTCAGGAGAGTTCAGTGACTTCGAAAATGGATTAGTCACTAGATGTCACTTGGATAACAAATACATCAGGGACATGTGGACCCTTCCAGAGCTGCCCGAATAGATTTTTCGTGGTGTGATGGTAAAGTGGAAGCGTTACAAAGGAACCACACCTAAATGAAGACCAGGCAGACCAAATGTACTGTGGACAGGGCCGTCAAGCACTGCAGAGAGTGTCTGTAAAGCAATCGCATGAAATCAGTGGAAGGAATTACTTGTGGTCTCCACAGGTAGCACAGTCATTGTCCACTGAGAATTACAAAGAATGTGGTTCAGTGTTCCAGCAGCTCCTCATTATCCACACATTTCCATCGTCAGTGCTAAGCAATGCTTGAGGTGGTGAAAAGAGTGACGCCATTGGACAGTGAATGACTGGAAACGAGTGGTGTGACGAACCACGCTTAACTCTGGGGCAGTCAGATGGAGGATTTGGGTTTGACGACTGCCTAGAGAATGTTGCCTGCCATAACGAATAGTGCAGTATGTAGAAAGAAGGGGGGTGTTAACGTTAGTGTGTGGTCGTCTTATTGTGCTTCAAAAACCCCAAAATGTGGAATGATATGAAGACATTCCATAGCATGATGACTGTATTGGCATGACATTGCAACTTGTCAAAAAACGGCATCTGTGGGGCAATGATCTACTTACAATAACATTCCTGACATGGACTGGCCTGCCCAGAGTTCCGACTTGAGCCCAATGGAAAATCTTTGGGATGAGTTAAAACGTCTACTTAGCTCCAGACTACAGTGTCCAACATCACTACCTTCTCTGATTTCTGCTCTATGGGAAGTATCGGCTGATCCATCCCTCCAGAGACATTCAGACACCTCACTGAAAGTGTCCCCAGCAGAGTTCGAGCCGTCATAAAGGGGTAGGGTGGTGAACACAAAAAAAAGAAACGCCGTTCAACAGGTTCTTGAAAGCCCAATGGGACTGATCGGCCGTTGTGTCATCCTCAGCCTTTAGGCATCACCAGATGTGGATACTGTGGGTTCCTGCCCACTCGTCTCGTATAGGCTGCCTAAAGGATGTTCCGTTCGTGGAGGGCTATACAACAATTCAAGCAAAAGCACATTAATAGTTTTTATTACAAATAAGAAGATTGACAATACTTAACTTGTATTTACAACAAGTGTCGCAAGCGATGGGTGACATGCAAACAGTAATGTTTTCGCCATAGACAACGTCCAAACAAGCAATGGCTTATGGATCACTAATAACTGATCTGCGAGTGCCAGTCTACAACTGTGTGAATACCGTCCAATACTGAGCGGCCGAGGCTGGCAGGAGCGGCGCTTGTATTCTCCTCTTTTAAAGGCCACTCCTGTCGTGGTGCAGTCCTAATCAGCACACCATTGGCCGACGTCGTTTCACCGCCTTCTCTACTCTTGCGTTCTTCATCTTCGTTCCGGTGCTTGTGGTTATGCCAGAACATTCCTCCCCCCCAAAGCGACGGATCGTCATCGTGTAGGGTGTGCGACCATGGCAGGGGAGGCAGGTGTGTGGGCGCTTCGCCGGGTCGGAAGCTATGGCTGCAGGGGACGTCAAGCTTTCGGCCAAACCCCGCCATCCGGCCAGCGCTCTGGAGGAAACGTCCCCCAGAAAAAGACCAGAAGGGTGCGCGTGCACCTCCTGCTGCCACGAAACAGATGAAGAAGGTGGCGACTGCTGCGGTGTGGGCGGGTCCAGCTCCATCAGTAGGACGAGAGGTGGCGGAGGAGGCGAAGGCTCTGTCTCCATGGGTCGTCCTGCGGTGTCGTGATGACACCCTCTGGTGGCGCTGTCCTCTGGATCCGTGAATCTGGGGGAAGAGAGCCTGAAAGGTCATCGCGTACATGACAGAGGCGAAGTTGATTTTGACGGCGGCGCTGCAAGCCATCTGGACCTGAAAGAAGATACATGCAAGCGCCAAATCCATGGACGATCTCGCCTCGCGCCCACCGTGGAGCAGTGTGCGATGGCGGCGGCGGTGAAGCAGTTCCGCTGGTCATGGTCCATCTCTTGGGTGCAAACGACATGAGGCGAGAAAGAGTTGCAGAGCTTTATCCCTGGTGTGTGCGGAGCGGAATTTGGCCATCTGCTGCTTGAAGGTTCTGACAAAACGTTCCGCTTCGCCGTTTGACTGTGGGTGGAACGGTTCACTAGTTAAATGCTGTATGCCATTGAGCTCACAGAATGTTTGAAATTCATTTGACGTGAACTGAGGTCCGTTGTCTGACACGATTACTTTAGGTAAACCTTTGAGGCAAAAAATCGACAACACCTGAATTGGGCTACGTGACGTTCTTGAGTTCCTTGGCACAGCAATAGGAAACTTGCTATACGAGTCAACCACAATCAACCAGCGAGTGTTCCAAAACGGTACCGCAAAGTGTATGTGCACACGTTCCCATGGTGATTGCGACTTAGGCCACACAGAGAATTTTTGTGGCAGAGCGGACTAATTTTCCGCACAGACGTGACACTGTAGTCATCTGTTATATTTGGGCGTCCATACGCTGCCAAGCACAGTGTCGACGCGCTAACCGTTTTGTACGAACAGTCCCCCAATGTCCTTGGTGAAGTAACTGCAACACTTCTTATTGCAAAACTTTAGGGATCACCACACGTGACTCTCCACTGTCATTTTGAACAAAACTTACACCTTTCTGTACAACGAGGCTATGCCGACGGGCGAAGTATCGGCGCACTACAGAGTTCTTTATGCTGTGCAAGGAACAAGGCCAAGATGTGCGAATGCATATTAGCAAAATGTTCAAATCTGGGTCAGCTTCCATGGCCTGTGCAATTTTCTTATTGTTCAGCGGAAAAGACTGAAGCAATTCAGAATCCTGAGCCTCGATGTGACAACAAGATGCAGCAGAAGCGTCAACGTCTGCATCAGGGCCATTCGGAAGACGTTGAAAGTGCGTGTGCATTACTATGTTGACCCGTCGGACGATACACAATCTCGTACTGGTATTGTGACAACAACAAAGCCCAACTTTGCAATTTTTGGGCAGATCATACAGGAACCGGATTCGTAGGATGAAACAAGGACTGCAAAGGCTTGTGATCCGTTACTGAGTAGATTTTCCTGCCACACAAACAGTACTGAAATTTGGTGACAGCATATACAATAGGCAATGCTGCTTTTTCAATTTGCGAATAGGTATACCGAGCTTTCCAGAATGAGATTTTCACTCTGCAGCGGAGTGTGCGCTGATATGAAACTTCCTGGCAGATTACAACTGTGTGCCGGACCGACACTCGAACTCGGGACCTTTGCCTTTTGCGGGCGAGTGCTCTACCATCTCAGCTACCCAAGCACGACTCACGCCCCGTCCTCACAGCTTTACTTCTGCCAGTACCTCGTCTCCTAGAGTAGATGGTAGAGCACTTGCCCGCGAAAGGCAAAGGTCCCGAGTTCGAGTCTCGCTCCGGCACACAGTTTAAATCTGCCAGGAAGTTTCATATCAGCGCACACTCCGCTGCAGAGTGAAAATCTCATTCTGGAAACATCCCCCAGGCTGTGGCTAAGCCATGTCTCCGCAATATCCTTTCTTTCAGGAGTGCTAGTTCTGCAAGGTTCGCAGGAGAGCTTCTGTAAAGTTTGGTAGGTAGGAGACGAGGTACTGGCAGAAGTAAAGCTGTGAGGACGGGACGTGAGTCGTGCTTGGGTAGCTCAAATGGTAGATCACTTGCCCGCGAAAGGCAAAGGTCCCGAGTTCGAGTCTCGATCCGGCACACAGTTTTAATCTGCCAGGAAGTTTCACACCGAGCTTTGGACAACACTTTTGATGCTAAAGCAATAGGCCTGTCTTTATCACCAATTCTGTGTGAAAGCACGGCACCGCCTCCGTAAAAGGAAGCGTCAACTTTCAATGCAATTGGTTTGGCAGCATCGATCGCTGAGCAATGCATCTTTAGGTTTTTCAAAAGCTATTTAGCACTCATCTGTCCAAAGAAGGGGACATTCTTGCGACGCAAGCGATGCAATGGACCCGCGATTTGTGCAGCATTCGGTATGAACTGAATTTTCCCTAAAACTGACTGCAATTCTCTGACATTGCGAGGAACTGACAAGTCTCGTACGGCTAACAAATGCGGCTGAAGAGAATGTACACCTTGACTGCTTATGACACGACCAAGATACTGCAACTCAGGTTTTAAAAAATCACACTTGTCCGGTCTACACTTCAGTCTTGCCTCACATAACACACGAAACAAAGCATGTAAATTTGTAAGGTGTTCTTCAGGTGTACGACCCGCTACGACAATATCGTCCGAATAGTTTGAACAGTTTGGAATTTGTGCAGTCAGGTGTTCCAAATATCGTTGGAAAATGGCGGGTGCGGAAACACTGCCAAAAGGCAAACGCAAATATTTAAACAAGCCCAAATGAGTATTTACTACACACACTTTTTGAGATTCTTCATCGAGCGGTATTTGAAGATACGTGTCGCGTAAATCATTTTTTGGAAAGTAGCATCCAGCGCCCAACGGATTGTGGGTTGACTGTAGACTGAAAGTCAACACAGAGGCGAATGCGACCTGAAGATTTGTGGAGAAAAACTAGTTTGTGGGCTGACCGTAGACTGAAAGTCAACACAGAGGTGAATGCGACCTGAAGGTTTGTGGAGAAAAACTAGTCGACTTGCCCATTGACTAGCTGATATCGGCGCATTAACTCCGCTATCTTGCAATTCTTAAAGTTCAGCGGCGACTTTGTCCCTTAATGTAAAGAAACAGTTCTGGCCCGGCAAAATTTCGGCTGAGTATTGTCTTTCCCTCCCCCCACCCCATGAACCAGGGACCTTGCCTTTGGTGGGGAGGCTTGCATGCCTCAGCGATACAGATAACCGTACCGTAGGTGCAATCACAACGGAGGGGTATCTGTTGAGAGGCCAGACAAACGTGTGGTTCCTGAAGAGGGGCAGCAACCTTTTCAGTAGTTGCAGGGGCAATACTCTGGAGCATTGACTGATCTGGCCTTGAAACACTAACCAAAACGGCATTGCTGTGCTGGTACTGCAAACGGCTGAAAGCAAGAGGAAATTACAGCCGTAATTTTTCCCGAGAGCATGCAGCTTCACTGTATGGTTAAATGATGATGGCGTCCTCTTGGGTAAAATATTTCGGAGGTAAAATAGTCCCCCATTCGGATCTCCGGGTGGGGACTACTCAGGAGGACGTTGTTATCAGGAGAAAGAAAACTGGCTTTCTACGGATCGTAGAGTGGAATGTCAGATCCCTTAATCGGGCAGGTAGGTTAGAAAGTTTAAACAAGATAAATGGATAGGTTAAAGAGAGTGCTGTAGGGTCTCCACGAATTAGCTACGCACCTTGCCTCATTGCTGCAACCTCATGTTCGTGGAACTGACAGTCATATTAAAAATCCATATCATTTCATTCATAGATTAAAAGAAATGCACGTGGGCCAAGGTGATATCCTTGTTAGTTTTAAGGGTGTGTCGTTATTTACCGTGATTCCAGTAAAGGAAGCTATCTCATGTACAGTGGATATTTTTCCACTAGATATTGTGAAACTGCCTCACGGCGACGGGACAGAACGTTGGGCCATAGGGCACACAGAAAAGCCAAGCATGCAGACCATTCTTGCAGAAATTTGCTCTCCGTCAATTTTTAGCGAAATGTGCGCATTGTGAAGAACAAATAAAAATGTATTACACTCAGACTTCAATTATAAGAACCCTTAATTTTCCCCACAACTTTAAGCGAACCATAAACAACAAATACACTCCGTTGCATACCTAAATTGTTGCTCTCACTGTGACGGTGTATTCGTTTCCACAGTGGCCAAACAAGACCGACTGCTGTTTGAAGTCAAAGAGAGGCCCCATCGATTTGCCCATGGTTCATCAACACTACTTTATCCTCCATGAATGATTTGCATCACTTTCCGTTTTCGTAGACACCATCACGAAAACTGTAACTATTTAACAGGCAGCTGTTGATGAAGCGAAATGTGGAAAGGATGAAATGCGTTGGAGTGTAGTATTCGCTGAGGGATTCTCCAGCTGATCCCACTCACACAACCGGCCGGAGTGGCCGAGCGGTTCTAGGCGCTGCAGCCTGGAACCGCGCGACCGCTACGGTCGTAGGTTCGAATCCTGCCTCGGGCATGGATGTGTGTGACGTCCTTAGGTTAGTTAGGTTTCACTAGTTCTAAGTTATAGGGGACTGACGACCTCAGAAGTTAAGTCCCACACTGCTCAGAGCCATTTGAACCACTCACACATTCAAGCTGTCTCGTATTAACACGTGGATTCTATGTAACCGCTGTTAAAATGTTAGTTGTATTTCTCTCTTCAATAGCTGATCTTTTTGCGTTCACGTATTTTTCTTTACTCTTTCCTTTGCACCATTTTTATGCTTCGGTACCTCAATCGTAAAATCTGTATTTATAGGATCACATCGTTGTCCGCGTGTCTGGCTGTCCATCTGTTGACACTCGTCTTGCTCAAGAACGGGTAGAGGTATCAAGTTGAAATCCATGTCACATACTAAGGTCTACTTGTGATGTGAAACATTTAAGCTTCTATTTCAGTGCAACCAAAAGAAACGCGTTGGCTGATTTTTCGATTTATTCTGGATTACACAATTGCTGTTTCGCAGCCATTTTTAAGATTTTTGCTATAAAAAATATTTATTTGCCATCTGTTATCCGTCCGACTGTCTGTCTGTTGTTAAGACCCACTTTCACAGGAACGGGTAGAGGTAACAAGCAGAAATTTATGTCACATACTAAGGTCTACGGCCCTTTGGCTATGTAAATTACCCCGTGACGAAAGAACGACGAAGAAACAACGCGGAAAAGAATGTGGTCAAGCGATAAAGAGCTTTCCTGGAAACCGAATACTCATGGATCGAATCTCGGTCATACGACGAATGTTTCAGTCTTCATTTTAACCTCTCAACGATGTGAGAGTCACCAGAAACAACACGTGGTTCGGGTTCCACGTTAGACTGTCGGTCCCTTTCCCCAACTTGATAACTGGTGTAGTTTAAGGATACGCAAGTCACCGAAGTGGCGTCCAGTAGAAAAACTTGCACCAGGCCGTTCAGAAAACGAAATTATTATTATTAGCTGTATACATAATTACGTTTGTATGGAACCCTCAGATCATGAGTCATTCTTACTGTTGTATGGTTTTTTTTAATGTAGTCTGCAAGGACACATCAAGAGCAGTAGATACGATCAAAATATCTTTCAGCTTTACTGTTCTAACAGTTTTGCGATAATCGGCATTAACGAAAAGCATACCCATTTTTCGACAGTCGTATACATTATATCTGTATAGCTTCACGAGCCCCCCACGAACCATGGACCTTGCCGTTGGTGGGGAGGCTTGTATGCCTCAGTGATACAGATAGCTGTACCGTAGGTGCAACCAGAACGGAGGGGTATCCGTTGAGAGGTCAGACAAACGTGTGGTTCCTGAAGAAACTTCAGTAGCTGCAGGGGCAATAGTCTGGATCATTGACTGATCTAGCCTTGTAACACTAACCAAAACTGCGGATGGCTGAAGGCAAGGGGAAACTACAACCTTAATTTTTCCCGAGGGCATGCAGCTTTACTGTTTGGTTAAATGATGATGGCGTCCTCTTGGGTAAAATATTCCGGAGGTAAAATAGTCCCCCATTCGGATCTCCGGGTGGGGTCTACTCAGGAGGACATTGTTATCAGGAGAAAGAAAACTGACGTTCTACGGATCGTAGCGTGGAATGTCAGATCCTTTAATCGGGCGGGTAGGTTAGAAAACTTAATAAGGGAAATGGATAGGTTAAAATTAGATATAGTAGGAATTAGTGAAGTTCGGTGGCAGGAGGAACAAGACTTCTGGTCAGGTGACTATAGGGTTATAAATAATAAATCAAATAGGGGTATTGAAGGAGTAGGTTTAATAATGAAAAAAAAAATAGGACCGCTGGTGAGCTACTACAAACAACATATTGAACGCATTATTGTGGCCAAGAAACACACGAAGCCCACACATACCACCGTATTACAAGTTTATTTGTCAACTAGAACAGGGGAAAGGAATAAAGTAGAAGAAGAAAGGGTAACTTTGAGAGATGAAACAGAGAAGGCAGCAGAGGATGAAGTAGGTAAAAAGACGATGGCTAGCAGAAATCCTTGGGTAACAGAAGAAATATTGAATTTCATTGATGAAAGGAGAAAATATAAAAATGCAATAAATGGAGCAGACAAAAAGGAATATAAATGTCTCAAAATGAGATTGACAGGAAGTGCAAAGTGGCTAATCAGGGATGGCCAAGAGGACAATTGTAAGGCTGTAGAGGCATATATCACTAAGGGTAAGATAGATACTGCCTACAGGAAAATTAAAGAGACTTTTGGAGAAAAGTGAACCACTTCTATGAATATCAAGAGCTCAGATGGAAAACCAGTTCTAAGCAAAGAACGGAAAGCAGAAAGGTGGAAGGAGTATATAGGGGGTCTATACAAGGCCAATGTACTTGAGGGCAATATTATGGAGATGGAAGAGCACATAGGTGTAGATGAAAGGGGAAATATGATGCTGCGTGAAGAATCTGACAGAGCACTGAAAGATCTAAATCGAAACAAAGTCCTGGGAGTAGACGAAATTCCGTTAGAACTATTGATAGCCTTTGGAGAGCCAGCCCTGACAAAACTCTACCATCTGGTGAGCAAGATGTATGAGACAGGCGACATACCCTCAGACTTCAAGAAGAATATAATTCCAATCCCAAAGAAAGCAGGTGTTGACAGATGTGAAAATTACCGAACTAAAAGTTTAATAAGTCACAGCTGCAAAACACTAACGCGAGTTATTTACAGACGAATGGAAAAACTGATAGAAGCCGACCTCGGGGAATGGTTCAAATGGCTGTGAGCACTATACGACTTAACTGCTGAGGTCATCAGTCGCCTAGAACTTAGAACTAATTAAACCTAACTAACCTAAGGACATCACACACATCCATGCCCGAGGCAGGATTCGAACCTACGACCGTAGCGGTCACGCGGTTCCAAACTGAAGCCCCTAGAACCGCACGGCCACAACGGCCGGCCGACTTCGCGGAAGATAAGTTTGGATTCCGTAGAAATGTTTGAACACTGAGGCAATACTGAGCCTACGACTTATCTTAGAAGAAAGATTAAGGAAAGGCAAACTTACGTTTCTAGCATTTGTAGACTTAGAGAAAGCTTTTGACAATGTTGACTGAAATTCTCTCTTTCAAATTCTGAGGGTGGCAGGGATAAAATACAAGGAGCGAAAGGCTATTTACAATTTGTACAGAAACCAGATGGCAGTTATAAGAGTCGAGGGGCATAAAAGGGAAGCCGTGGTTGGGAAGGGAGTGAGACAGGGTTGTAGCCTATCCCCGATGTTATTCAATCTATACACTGAGCAAGCAAAAAGGAAACAAAAGAAAAATTTGAAGTAGAAATTAAAATCCACGGAGAAGAAATAAAAACTTTCAGGTTCGTCTATGACATTTTAATTCTGTCAGAGGCACCAAAGGACCTGGAAGGGCAGTTGAACGGAACGGACAGTGTCTTTAAAGGAGGATATATGATGACCATCAACAAAAGCAAAACGAGTATAATGGAATGTAGTCTAATTAAATCAGATCATGGTGAAGGAATTAGATTAGAAAACGAGACACGTAAAGTAGTAGATGAGGTTTGCTATTTGGGGAGCAAAATAACAGATGATGGTCGAAGTAGGAAGGGTATAACATGTAGACTGGCAATAGCAAGGAAGACGTTTCTGAAGAAGAGAAATTTGTTAACATCGAGTATAGATTTCAGTGTCAGGAAGTCTTTTCTCAAACTATTTGTATGGAGTGTAGCCACGTATGGAAGTGAAACATGGACGATAAATAGTTTAGACAAGAAGAGAATAGAAGCTTTCGAAATGTGGTGCTACAGAAGAATGTTGAAGATTACATGGATAAATCACGTAACTAATGAGGAGGTACTGAGTAGAAATAGGGAGAAGAGGAATTTGTGGCATAACTTGTCTAGAAGAAGGGATCGGTTGGTAGGACATGTTCTGAGGCATCAGGCATCAAGGGATCACCAATTTAGTATTGGAGGGTAGCGTGGAGGGGCAAAAATTGTAGAGGGAGACTAAGATATGAATACACTAAGCAGATTCATAAGGATGTAGGCTACAGACTACTTGGAAATGAAGAAGCCTGCACAGGACAGAGTAGCGTGGAGAGCTACATCAAACCAGTCTCTGGACTGAAGACTACAACAACAACAACAGCTTCACGAGCAAGTTGTCTGATCACTACAACAGCAGAGCATAGACTGGCGTGATTCACCAGGACAGGTAAACGCGATCCGCACTGGAGTTAGGTGCTTGCTTACAGTAAAGCAGATGCCTGTGTGTTCTCAGAATTTTCTTTAAATTCTGCAAGCTTCACTCTCTTGATAACAATATTAATGAATGTTCACTTAAAACTGCCGGTCTAATAGGCTGTGGTAGATGTATAGAACTATCTCCTGACGTTTCCTCTCTGACTGCGGGAAACATCTTCAGAGGCATAATTCGAGGAAGTGCCGAATGTATGGGCAGTGTAGAGGGCTGCACAGTCCATCACGTAACGTCGGTTACGAGATTATCTCTGATAGTGCCAACATTCTCGACTGAAAGTAATCGATTGTCATTCCTACGGCGCAATGCTGATATCAAAATTTTTGGTCTTTTCTGCTAAAATTATTATAGTGTTAATAAATCTCAATAGCCTCTCCATACATATGGGCGTGATAATTTGATGTTTTCGATATGACACTCACCTAAGTGAATTTTATTTCGTGATTATCCTCCTGGTACAGATGTTCCGTTACCCCCGATTTATCCGTGTGTCCCAGGCGACAATTCCACTTGGATTCAACCAGACGGATATTAGCCCTTCATTTTGCGGTACCTATAAAAACCAGACCATATCCGCAAGGAATTTTATTTATAGCCGGTGTAGTGAGAGTGCTATAGGGTCTCCCATCCACGAATTAGCTACGCACCTTGCCTCACTGCTGCTACCTCATGTTCGTGGAACTGATAGACATATTAAAAATCCATATCATTTCATTCATAAATTAAAAGAAATGCACGTGGCGAAGGTGATATCCCTGTTAGTTTTAACGGTGTGTCATTATTTACCGTGATTCCAGTAAAGGAAGCTATCTCATGTACAGCGGATATTTTTCCACTAGATATTGTGACTCTGCCTCACGGCGACGGGACAGAACGTTGGGCCATAGGGCACACAGAAAAGCCACGCATGCTGACCATTACCTGCACAAAGATTCTAACCACCGCCCAAAAAATGAGGTGATATTAAAACCTCGGTGGAGAGAGCCCACAAAATTTGGGAACCGACATATTTAAAAGACGAGTTGGAACATTCAAGGAGAATGGTTATTCGAACGAGGAGATAGATCGAGCACTTCGTCCTAGGGAGAGAAACAGAATAAACGAGCAACAATGGCCGCCCAACGGTAAAGTTTTCCTTCTGTTTATCAGCACGATTACACATCCCATTGGGAAAATGTTGAGCAAGTATGGTGTGAAAATTACCTTCAGACTCACAAGGATGATAAAAGAATGTTTAAGATCGGAAAAAGATATATGACATACTTTGGCTACACCGGGCGTATATAAAGTTCCTTGTAGTTGTGGTCTGGCTTAAACAGGTACCACAAAAAGAAATTTTACCATCCGTCTGATTGAATACGAGAGGAACTGCCGCCTGGGACATACGGGTAAATCGGCCGTAGCGAAATGTCTTTACCAAGAGGGTGATCATTAAATAAAATTCACTGAGACGAGTGTCATATCGAAAACATCGCTTTATCATGCTCATATGTGTAGAGAGGCTATTGAGCTTTATAAAATCCGTAATAATTTTAAAACAAAAGACGAAAGTGCTAAATTAAATAAAATTTGGATGTCAACACTGCAACGTAAGAAAGACGATCGATTACTTGCAGTCGAGAATGTTGGCACTACCACACGTAATCTCTTAGCCGACGTCACGTGATGGATTGCGGTGCCTTCTACACTGCCCATATATTCTGCTCTCCCTCGAGTTCTAGTTGAGGTTCGCCACTTTACCTGTGAAGATGTCTCCCGCAGTTGGAGAGGAAATTTTAGGAGAAAGATTTACACATCAATCACGGTCTATTAGCCAGGAAGTTTCAAGTGATGTCAATACCAGCCATTTTCAGTTTCATAATTTTGATACCGAATTCGTAATCAGCGACCTCGAAAACCTAATGATGAAAATTTTTGGAGCGATAAAGTGATTATTTTTCCGAAATGTCTGCCATTTTTGTCCGCCATTTTGATTTTCATAATTTTGATTTCAAATTCGTAATCAGAGACCTCGAAAACCTAATGGTGCGAATTTTCGGACCGACAAAGTGATCATTTTTCCAAAATGTCCGCCATTTCCGTCCGCCATTTTGATTTTCATAATTTTGATATCAAAGTCGTAATCAGCGACCCCAAAAACGTAAAATCGGAAATTTTGGAATTATTATTCTCACTTTTCGACTTTTGACCAGGGTTTAGACCGCTCTGAACCTCTGTTCGCCAGCGTTCTTGCATTTCGCCCGACGTTGCACATCTTGAGCTTGGACCTTTCGCTGTTTCAATTTTCCTTTTTTTTCATCATTAAGTACACGATCTTCCTGTTTTCATACTTGATCTTTGTTCAGTTTTTGACGGGCTAGCCACCATCTTAACACTAAACTTGGGTGGGTGGTGGGAGGGGGGGGGGGGGGGAGGGCGTTAGGGAGTTTCCCTTGTGACGAATAAATTTTTGCAAGTAGGGCTGTGATTTATCCCAGCGACAGAATGAAATGAATTTATGAAATGTAGTATGTTATGAAATATTACAGTTCATATATCAATTAAACAGGGCTTCTGGTCAAAGAAGAACAGCGTTATCAAAACAAAATTAAATAGGGGTACAACAGCAATATGTTTAATAATGAGTAAGAAACTAAGAATTTTGCTAAGCTGCTCTGAACAGCATATGAAAGGATTATAGTAAGCAAGACAGACACATTACGAACGCCTAACAGAATTTACTAGTATGATGGAGAGACTCAAAGAATTTGTGATGAGATGAAATAAATTATTCAGATACTTAACGGGGATGAAAATTTAATTGTGATGGTGGACTGGAATTCCATTGTACGAAAAGAAAAATAGTACGATAACATCGACTGGGGTAAAAGTAATGAAAGGGGATGCTGCTTGGTAGAATTTTGTACAGAACGCAGTTTAATCAATGACAGCACTTGGTTTAAGAATCTTAGAGAAAGTTGCATACATGGAAATACCGGAAGGTTTCAGATAAATTACGCAACATTAAGAAAGAGATTTTAAACTGCAAACCTTTTCTAGGGTCGAATATTGACTCTAGCCATAAATAAATCGCTATGAACTGCAGACTAATTGTAGAAGCTGTAAGGAAATAAGGATATAGGACCCTGATAAAGTGATTGTAAGATTAGCGAATGTTATCCAGCGAAGTGTTTGACTACGTTAGATATTATTCACATCGGCTCAGCGTGGGCCCAGCAACATCGATTTGGATGCTAGCGGATTGTCTGCGCTCAGAGACACCGGTCGCAAAGTAAGCACGTCAGAAACACGCCCCGTCATGGTTCCTGCAGACGGAATAGGAAAGTGCGTATTATAGTCCACCTGGAAGTTCTCACCCAGCCAGTCTACACAATTCACGAACCTTAGACGTCAGGGAGAAAGCCACGGAGGCGTAGAACCAATCGTCATGTACTGTGGGACATTGTTGCGACCTGATTTTTTTGTCTACATCCTAACGTCACGCCATTGCTCAATTTCTACAGGGCGTGTAGCCTGGCAGTGCCCTTGACCTCAAGGAACGTCGTTCCCAAAAGCAAAGATCTGAACTCACCGATCATGCTCGTAGCTAAAACATTGGTGGAGGCGAATTAATCTTAGGAAGTTTAGACCAAATGCAAAGTTAGCAAACAGGTCAAAGTCACCAACGCAATGGCTTAGGTATCATACTGGCTTAAATATTGAGGATGATACAGAGAAAGCGAAATGTTGAATTCGGTCTTCCGAAATTGTTTCACTGCGTAAGATCATGATACAGTTTCCGGTCATAATCTAATGCACGAATGCCGAGACGACAGATATGGAGATAAGTGACAGGGAATACAAAATCAACTAAAATCTATCAACAGAAGGCAAGTGAATGTACCTAATGCGGTACCTGGAAGATTTTTCGACTCTTCACACAAACTACTGGAAGGAAATGTATTCCCACAGTTTCTGTCAGTCAGCTCACTGTCCCCATAGCAACCCACAACACACACCGCTTGTCATAACCACATAAAACAGAAGCGCTGTCCATTGCCCTGAGAAGACCACTTAGGAACAAATGCCAACAAAAATACGTTCCTTTTTTTAAAGTGTGTTTTCACAACTGTAAAGATTTTGCGCATATTTCCACTCGTCAATAAGTTACGGAAACGTTTTATGATGGAACTTGCCTTCCAAGGATAACATTTTCAAAGGACGGCACCATATTATAAGATCACATCTGGTTTTAGTCCTAGAACATTTTGCAGACATCTCTTCGAAAACTTAGTATTTTGACAACTGGTACATATTGAAGACCTCTGTCGATGTAAGTATTTTTTTTTCTTTTCTGAAATAAACGGTGCAAAGAATGATTATAATACTGGGACCAAAAACATTCCTTACAAAGAAATCAAGAATATAACATCAACAGAGAAAGGACTAAGATTGATAAGCACACATATATTCACCGACCTACTGGAGAATATGAACTTTGTTGTCAGTAGCAAAATTTGGAAGTGAATTAAAGAACTTTCGTTTGGCAAACCCAGTTTCCTCCTTTGAAGAGTATATTCATGAGAGCTCTCAAAAGTTTTACTCTACCACAATGTTATTGCACCTGGGAATAGGGGCGCTCCAGTCGACGGTTATTACCGTGATGTTTCACGTGGACACTTGATAGTACATATGCACATGTCTTGATACCATTCACAATGTGATGCGTTTCTTTAGTCGCTACCATACTTCTTTGTTGTAACATTAACACGTGTATCCAATAACAACCACGGAAGGTCAACTGCTATAATATCGTGGTATGGCATAGTAATTCATTATGTTGCTGCTATTGTTATTGTTATTGTTGTTGTTGTTGTTGTGGACTTCAGTTCAAGACTGGTTTGATGCAGCTCTCAATGCTAGCCTACCCTCCGCAAGCCTCTTCATCTCCGAATAACTACTGAAACCAACACCGTTCTAAATCTGCTCACTGCGTTCCTCTCTTGGTCTCCCTCTCAAGACTTTTATCCTCCACATTTCCGCCATTACCAGTTCCTTGATCCTTCAGGATTTCTTATACCAGTCGCTCCTTTCTTTTAGTCAAGTTATGCCGACTTGGTGCAGGTCTTATTACATTCATACATACATTGGGAGACCTGCGCGCCGGACGGGGATGAAATGATGATGAAGACAACACAACACCCAGTCCCTGAGCGTAGAAAATCCCCGACCCAGCCGGGAATCGAGCCCGGGCCCGTAGGACTTTCTTCCGGGTTAAAATACACTTTTTCCGTGTTAAGTGACAGTATACTTTTCCTCGGCACTGTAAAACTTATCAGTCCTTTAGGTGTTTATGGTTTTATACACCGACGTAGAATTTCCCGGCGCTTTAGAGAACGAAACTCAGACGGAAAAAAACACGTTTTGGAAAGATCTTTGGTGTGCAGCAACACGTACACTGCATATTTTCGTGTTACGAAGGTATAAATTCGAATTCCATCAAACACCACGTGTTACTTTCCGAAGCATTGAAATTGAGATTGCGACGCTTTTGTAAGCCGGTCATAGCTCATGTCACGTGATCTCGCCAGCTGATGACAGCATAGGACACGTGATGTAGTCAGCCAATAGCAAGTCAGTCTTGAGTAGTATGGTTTAAACAAGAAAAACAAAGCTTTCACCTATAATATTGGTCTCTAAGATTAATAAGCTGCAAGAGAAGCTAAGCTTCCACATTTAATGTTGATCTTTTTTGCGCGTGTTACACTTTAAGATACATCACACAAATGTGCCAGTAAAATTGTTAATAACGATGAAAATGTCTGATCTGGGCTCCAAATTCTTCTAGATGGTCGTCCTCAAAGAGCTGATTTTTAAATGAGAGTCATACGCTCTGTGATTTTAAGAAATTCATCGTACTCTCTCGCACATAGTTCATCTTGCGTAAAAGGAAACTTACTTTGAAAGTAACGCTTTTCAAACCACCAGTCGCAATATTTTCCCGTGACCTGTTAGAAACTGGTTCGTTTGAGCAGTTGCCAGAGAGCGCCAGATAATAGGCGTCACTGCGCTTGCGCAGCTACGATGACGCAGGAAGCCCATATGTTCATACGTGTAAAATATTAAAAGATCTTGCATTATGTCATAAAAGAAACAAGACATCAGGGGATACTTAAAGACTATCGGAATTTCGTGAACCATACTAAAATGCGTAATTCGGCTTAAAGTGCACATTCGTATGTCCAGACGCGGATGTAAATTTTCTTGGGTACCAGTACTGTATTATCTCATGTTTGGTTCTTTATTATGGTATAATGCCATACAAGCTAGAAGATGGAAAACGTGCACTTGAAATGCAGCGAACAGTTGAAACTAGCCAACAGTGTGAAATTAAACACTTCCTTTCAAATAAATTGACTGTCTCAGTGCAAAAGATTAATAAAAGCCAAACCACTTTAGCAAACCGACAAAAATAACTTCATTGTGCTGCAAGGCGATTAATGCTGTGTCAGAAAGGTGGAAATAAAACCTGAAACTAATAACATATTTTAGCCTTCCGTAACTATGCAAATATATTTTAATTCATCTGATAGCTCCCGGACACAGAAATCCGTTTTGTTTTCATTTAATGTGACAGCAATAAATGAAGAGGAAACAGCAAAATCACTAAACGTGAACACAGATCACATGGAGACTACCCACCTCCCCACTACAACTCAGACTGCTCTGTGCATCAGGCCCGGATCTCCGATATTTCGGAACCGGGGCAATATTAGACAGTGTCGCCCAGCCACACATCTGTAGCCAGAAGCGGGAAAAGGTACTACTCATTCGCAACCCAACTGCGAAGGCCCAAGAACCCGCCCGCTACTATTCAAACGAATCTAATGTAAACAGTTGTGACGTCACGCTCATCGGAGGCAATTTATTGTTAGGAAGCATTGCATAGTCTTCCTAAAGCCTTTGACACATTTTGCTGTTGGCAGACGCTTGTATGAGCACTGTGTTTTGTTGTTGTATATGGCGCATTTCCTTTGCGACTTAAGTTTTATTTTCGTTTTTCTTTTATCTCGTTCATGTTTTGTTGCTCCAGTATTATTCTGCAGAAGCGGGATACAGTAATATCCTTTGTTAGAGTATTGGTTCTTACCAGTGAAAATCACAAAAATTTAACCGAAAGCTAAAACAATTAAACATTTTCGGAATTCTAAAAAGTTTCCGGTTTTCTCCCGGATGAAAAAATTCCCGGTTTTTTCCCGGATCTCCCGGTTGTCCCGGGCCGTATACACCCTGTAAAAATTCCAAATTTGTGCCAGCGCCCCAAATGTCGCGATGGTTCCTTTGGAAGGACCCGTCGATTTTCTTCCCTGTCCTTGACACAATCTGACGTTTTACTCCTTCTCTAATAACTTCGATGCCGACGGGACGTTAAACTCAATCTTCCTTGCTTTCTTACTCGCCAGAGGAGCAAACGAGCTGTGGAGTAATAATTCCATGTACGTCTATAGATTTTATTCTGTTATCCAATCCGAGATGTCTTCACCATGATGGCTGGATAAAATGTGATACTATAATACAGATGTGCCTCCTAATTTTTTTTTGCCCATTATGATTATTGTAGATATAATGTCCTTGTTTTATTCTGTAAATCCTTAGATACTACGTGTTAACTAGAAATGTGATATGTGCTGAAACCTGTACAAATTATTTTGTATTAACATGTATATATTTTGCGTTAATGTCGTCAGAGAAAGTTTGGAAAACCAGTACCTTTGGTAGAGAGTAAAGGACGGGAAGGTGAGGTGAGAGCAAAGCATACAAGAGACCTTCCCTAACAGCTTTATTTCCGTCGGTATCTCGTCTCCTCTCTTCTAAACTTCACAGAAGTTTTCCTGCATACCTTGGCGGGGGGGATATCAAGTCTGGAAGAATGCCTCTACGCACACTCCGTTACAGACTGAAAATTCATTCCGCAAGTTGGTCATATTCATCACTAAATTTGTAAGTAAACATAAATACTAACAGGACATACAAAGAAAACACGGAAAACTTTATTTCTACATCTAAATCTACATCTACATGGATACTCTGCAATTCACATCACTTTCCCAGTTCTCTGTTATTCCAATCTCTTATAGCGCGCGGAAAGAACGAACACCTATAAGTCCTATAGCTTTCCGTACGAGCTCTGACTTCCCTTATTTTATAGTGGTGATTGTTTCTCCCTATGTAGGTCAGTGTCGACAAAATATTTTCGCATTCGGAGGAGAAAGTTGGTGGTTAGAATTTCGTGATAAGATTCCGTTGCCACGAAAAATGCCTTTCTTTTAATGATGTCCAGTGCAAATCCTGTATCATTTCAGCGGCACTCTCTCCCATATTTCGCTATATTACAAAACGTGCTGCCTTCTTTGAACTTTTTCATTGTACTCCCCCAGTCCTATCTGGTAAGGATCCCACAACGAGCATCGGTATTCTAAAAGAGGACAGACTAGTGTAGTGTAGGCAGTTTCCTTAGTAGATCTGTCACATTTTCTAAGTGTCCTGCCAATAAAACGCAGTCTTTGGTTACATGAGAGACGCCTGCACGAAGGGTGTGTCCTGACAACTAAGCCTTACACATCCGGGCGTCCCCTGGGCGTCTAGGTATACCTAGACGGCTGATTCTCTCACACCAGAAGCAAACAAACATGCGAGTAAATAAACGGTCCTTATCAGAGCCAACTTTAACTATCATATCTATGAATATTGAAGGCATATCATCAGCCAAAGAACATCTGTTATCCAACCTATGCCGTGACAAAAAATGCGACGTCCTGTGTATACAAGAGACGCATAGAGATGAGCGACAGAGACGACCAAAAATACCGGGCATGAAACTAGCTGCAGAAACACCGCACTCTCAGTATGGAAGTGCTATATTTGTAAGACCAGGGCTTCAGATAATCAGTGCTCACTGCACCGTAGAAAATAACATCGAAGTCATCTCAGTGGAGCTGAGTAACTGCGTGGTTACCTCTGTGTATAAGCCCCCTTCGGCCCTTTTTCCTTCACGTCACCCAGGAACTTCCATAACAGCAAGACGTCTGTAGTAATCGGTGACTTTAACGGCCATAGTCATTTGTGGGGATACTCTGAAGATGACGAAAATGGGGAGGCAGTCCTCTCCCGGGCTGAATCCTGCCAGTTGTCTCTTATACATGACAGCAAGCTACCCACTTCCTTCAACAGTGGCAGGTGGCAACGTGGATTTAATCCTGACCTCCTCTTTGTGAGTGAAGACATCACACAGCTTTGATCCAAATCAGTGTGCTCACCCATACCAAAGACGCAACAGAGGCCACTACTGTGTCAAGTTCTTCCAGCAATAAGGCCACAGGAGGTGAATTTCAAACGGAGATACAATTTCAAGAAAGCTGATTGGAAAAAATTTGCTAAGATTCTGGACAAGGAGATTAAGTCTGTGCGACCTATTCCTGAAGAGTATGACAGCTTTGTTCAAACTGTCAAACATTGCTCCCGGGCATCAATTCCAAGCAATTCCAAGAGGGTGTAGGACAATGTATCTGCAGGGTGTGACACCTGAAACAGCTGCTCTGCTGGACGGATACTATCGACTATATAAAGAAAACCCTTATAGCGAGGAGACTAATCTGGCTGCGCAAAATACTCTCTCCTCAATCTCTGAGGCGAAGAGAGAACAGTGGATTAAACTGATGACAGAATGTGAGATGAGAAGAAGTAGTCAAAAGGCCTGGAGATTGTTACGACATCTTAACAATCATCCCTCCCAACCCAATACGCATACAAATGTGAAGACAGACCAGATCGCACACCAGCTTTTGAAAAATTTTAAACCTGACCATACCAGTAAAATCGGGAGACGAACCCTGGAAAGGGAGCCCGAACAAGAGGGAAACACTCTGTCTCGACATTCAGTTTGAATGAGCTCGATCAGCTCTAAATAAGTGCAAAGTCGGAAAAGCAGCAGGGGTAGATGACATAAGAAGTGAACACATCAAGAACTTTGGTCCAGGCGCAAAGTGCTGGCTACTCGAGCTAATGAATAATTGTGTCAAGAGCGGCAAGATACCAAAATCTTGGCGGAAAGCAAAAATTATAGCTATACATAAAACAGGGAAAGACCGGGATGACCCCAAAAGCTATAGGCCAATCTCCCTCCTATGCCAACTGTATAAGGTATTGGAAAGGTTGATCCTCCTAAGAATTACAGATATGATAGAACCATTACTGATCCCTCAACAGGCAGGATTCAGACAAGGGAAGAGATGCACAGCACAGGTGTTGAATTTGACACAGCATATAGAGGACGCTTCCAAAGGCGGCAGATAACAGGAGCAGTGTTTATAGATCTTTCAGCCGCCTACGTCGCTGTCAACCACAGACTCTTGTTGCTGAAGCTATACAACCTCACCAAGGACTACAAACTAACCTGTCTAATTAGAAATCTTCTGCAGAACCGAAGATATTTTGTGGAATATCAAGGACAAAGAAACAGATGGAGGCAGCAGAAAAGTGGGTTGCCACAGGGCAGTGTACTGGCACCCACCCTCTTCAATATATACACTAATGACCAGCCGTTATCAGAAGGAACACAAAGCTTCATATATGCAGATGACCGAGCAATCACAGCACAAGATCACAGCTTTGAGAGGGTGGAGCGGAAGCTAACTGACGCTCTGAAAGAATTAACTGCCTATTACAGGGACAATCAATTGAAACCAAATCCTTCTAAGACCCACGCCTGTGCTTTCCACCTTCGAAACAGACAGGCTAGTAGAACCTTGCAGATAGATTGGGAAGGAACCTCTTTAGAACACTGCAAGACTCCAAAATACCTCGGAGTCGCTCTGGACCGTGCTCTTACATATAAGGAACACTGCTTAAAAACAAAGCAAAAAGTGGCTGCCAGGAACAATGTGGTTAGGAAGCTGACTGCAACAACATGGGGAGCACAGCCAGACACAGTACGCACATCCGCATTAGCCCTCTGCTACTCTGCAGCTGAGTACGCTTGCCCAGTATGGTGCAGATCTACACATACAAAGAAAGTTGATGTTGCTCTGAATGAGACATGTCGTATCACTACGGGTTGTCTAAGAGCCACACCTGTGGAAAAACTGTACTGCTTATCCGGCATAGCCCCCCCGGACATCCGAAGAGATACAGCAGCACGGAGTGAAATGAAGAAGGCATTAACATCCGAAGCCCACCCACTACATGGCCACCAACCGGCACAGCAAAGACTTGTGTCTAGAAAGAGCTTCCTTCACAGTACAGAACCACTCGCTGACACTCCACATCAACACCGGGAGAAGAGATGGCAGGTCGGATGCCAGCATCTGGAGGAGTGGCTGATCCTGCAAGAAGTTCTTTCCCCAGGCCACCCAGAGAAATGGTCCACATGGAAATCACTCAACCGCCCGCGTTCTTCTGTCACAAGATCCAAGAGTAATCTGGAGAGGTGGGGCTTCCAGGTGGACTCTCTCCAGTGTGACTGCGGAGCTGCCGTGCAGACATCAACACATCTACTACAATGCACATTACCTCCAACTGTGTGCACCATGGAGGACCTCGTAAACGCTACACAAAGTACACTGGACGTTGCAAATTTTTGGGCATCCACTGTATAGATTAAAATTACCTTATGTTTGACAACACAATCTGTGTCTACTCATTTATTTCATTCTTGACTAGTTTAATTTATAAACCATAATGTATGTATGTATGTAGTAATGTATCTAATATTTTTTTTTTTTTTTAGTTTGCTTCTGACACGATAAATAAAATAAATTTTGTTAGCCTTCCCCAAAACATTTTCTATGTGTTCCTTCCAATTCAAGTTGTTCGTAATTGTAATTCCTAGGTATTTAAATGAATTTAAGGCCTTCAGATTTGAATGATTCATCGTGTAACCGAAGTTTAACGAATTCCTTTTAGCACTCATGTGGATGACCTCACACTTTTCGTTATTTACGGTTAACTGGCAATTTTCGCACCATTCAGACATCTTTTCTAAATCGTTTTGCAAGTTGTTTTGATCTTCTGATGACTTAATTAGTCGATAAACGACAGTGTCATCTGCAAACAACCGAAGACGGCTGCTCAGATTGTCTCCCAAACCGTTTACATAGAGCAGGAACAGCAAAGGGCCTATAACACTACCATCGGGGAACGCCAGAAATCACTTCTGTTTTACTCGATGACTTTCCGTCAATTACTATGAAATGTGACCTCTGGGACAGGAAGTCAGAAATCCAGTCACATAACTGAGACGATATTCCATAAGCACGCAATTTCACTACAAGCCGCTTGTGTGGTACAGCGTCAAAAGCCTTCCGGAAATCCAGAAATACGGAATCGATCTGAAATCCCTTGCCAATAGCACTCAACACTTCATACGAGTAAAGGGTTAGTTGTGTTTCAAAAGGACGATGTTTTCAAAACCCATGTCGACTGTGTATCAATAGACCGTTTTCTTCGAGGTAATTCAAAATGTTCGAACACAATATATGTTCCAAAATCCTGCTGCATATCGACGTTAATGATATGGACCTGTAATTAAGTGGATTACCCCTGCTGCCTTTCTTGAATATTGGTGTAACCTGTGCAACTTTCCAGTCTTTGGGTACGGATCTTTCGTCGAGCGAACAGTTGTATATGGTTGTTAAGTATGGAGCTATTGCATCAGCATACTTCACTTTTGTCAAGTGATTTAAGTTACTTCACTACTCCGAGGATATCTACTTCTATGTTACTCATGTTGGCAGTTGTTCTTGATTCGAATTCTGGAATATTTACTTCGTCTTCTTCTGTGAAAGCCTTTCGGAAGGCTGTGTTTAGTAACTCTGCTTTGGCAGCACTGCCTTCGATAGTTATCTCTATTGCTATTACGCAGAGAAGGCATTGATTGTTTCTTGGCGCTAACATACTTCACATACGAACAGAAACTCTTTGGATTTTCTGCCAGGTTTCGAGACAAAGCTTCGTTGTGGAAACTGTTATAAGCTTTTTCATTGAAGTCCGCGCTAAATTCCTAGCTTCTGTAGAAGATCGTCAATCATGGGGATTTTGCGTCTGTTTAAATTTGGCATGTTTGTTTCGTTGTTTCTGCAACAGTGTTCTCAGAAGTTTTGTGCTTCAAAGAGGATCAGCTCCGCCGTTTGTTAATTTATTTGGTATGTGTTGTCGTTGTTGTGGTCTTCAGTCCTGAGACTGGTTTGATGCAGCTCTCCATGCTACTCTATCCTGTGCAAGCTTCTTCATCTCCCAGTACCTAGTGCAACCTACATCCTTCTGAATCTGCTTGGTGTATTGATCTCTTGGTCTCCCTCTATGATTTTTACCCTCCACGCTGCCCTCCAATACTAAATTGGTGATCCCTTGATGCCTCAGAACATGTCCTACCAACCGATCCCTTCTTCTAGTCAAGTTGGTCCACAAACTTCTCTTCTCCCCAATCCTATTCATCACCCCCTCATTAGTTATGTGATCTACCCATCTAATCTTCAGTATTCTTCTGTAGCACCACATTTCGAAAGCTTCTATTCTCTTCTTGTCTAAACTATTTATCGTCCATGTTTCACTTCCATACATGGCTACACTCCATACAAATACTTCCAGAAACGACTTCCTAACACTTAAATCAATACTCGACGTTAACAAATTTCTCTTCGTCAGAAACGCTTTCCTTCCCATTGCCAGTCTACATTTTATATCCTTTCTACTTCGACCATCATCAGTTATTTTGTTCCCCAAATAGCAAAACTCCTTTACTACTTTAAGCGTCTCATTTCCTAATCTAATTCCCTCAGCATCACCCGACTTAATTCGACTACACTCCATTATCCTCGTTTTGCTTTTGTTGATGTTCATCTTATATCCTCCCTTCAAGACACCATCCATTCCGTTCAACGGCTCTTCCAAGTCCTTTGCTGTCTCTGACAGAATTACAATGCCATCGGCGAACCTCAAAGTTTTTATTTCTTCTCCATGGATTTTAATACCTACTCCGAATTTTTCTTTTGTTTCCTTCACTGCTTGCTCTATATACAGATTGAATAACATCGGGGAGAGGCTACAACCCTGTCTCACTCCCTTCCCAACCACTGCTTACCTTTCATGCCCCTCAACTCTTATAACTGCCATTCGGTTTCTATACAAATTGTAAATAGCCTTTCGCTCCCTATATTTTACCCCTCCCACCTTCAGAATTTGAAAGAGAGTATTCCAGTCAACATTGTCAAAAGCTTCCTCTAAGTCTACAAATGCTGGAAACGTGGGTTTGCCTTTCCTTAAACTAGCTTCTAAGATAAGCCGTAGGGTCAGTATTGCCTCACGTGTTCCAATATTTCTAAGGAATCCAAACTGAACTTCCCCGAGGTCGACTTCTATCATTCTTTCCATTCGTCTGTAAAGAATTCGCGTTAGTATTTTGCAGCTGTGACTTATTAAACTGATAGTTCGGTAATTTTCACATCTGTCAACACCTGCTTTCTTTGGGATTGGGATTATTATATTCTTCTTGAAGTCTGAGGGTATTTCGCCTGTCTCATACATCTTGCTCACCAGATGGTAGAGTTTTGTCAGGACTGGCTCTCCCAAGGCCGTCAGTATTTCTAATGGAATGTTGTCTACTCCCGGGGCCTTGTTTCGACTCAGGTCTTTCAGTGCTCTGTCGAACTCTTCACGCAGTATCATATCTCCCATTTCATCTTCATCTGCATCCTCTTCCATTTCCATAATATTGTCCTCAAGTACATCGCCCTTGTATAGACCCTCTATATACTCCTTCCACCTTTCTGCTTTCCCTTCTTTGCTTAGAACTGGGTTTTCATCTGAGCTCTTGATATTCATACAAGTGGTTCTCTTTTCTCCAAGGGTCTCTTTAATTTCCCCTAGTGAGATAAGCCTCTACATCCTTACATTTATCCTCTAGCCAACCCTGCTTAGCCATTTTGCACTTCCTGTCGATCTCATTTTTGAGACGTTTTGCCTGCTTCATTTATTGCATTTTTATATTTTCTCCTTTCGTCAATTAAATTCAATATTTCTTCTGTTACCCAAGGATTTCTACTAGCCCTCATCTTTTTACCTACCTGATCCTCTGCTGCCTTCACTACTTCATCCCTCAAAGCTACCCATTCTTCTTCTACTGTATTTCTTTCCCCCATTCCTGCCATTTGTCCCTTACGCTCTCCCTGAAACTCTGTACAACCTCTGGTTTTGTCAGTTTATCCAGGTCCCATCTCCTTAAATTCCCACCTTTTTGCAGTTTCTTCAGTTTTAATCTACAGTTCATAACCAATAGATTGTGGTCAGAGTCCAAATCTGCCACTGGAAATGTCTTACAATTTAGAACCTGGTTCCTAAATCTCTGTCTTACCATTATTTAATCTATCTGATACCTTTCAGTATCTCCAGGCTTCTTCCATGTATACAACCTTATTTCATGATTCTTGAACCAAGTGTTAGCTATGATTAAGTTATGCTCTGCACAAAATTCTACCAGGCGGCTTCCTCTTTCATTTCTTACCCCCAATCCATATTCACCTACTACGTTTCCTTCTCTCCATTTTCCTACTACCGAATTCCAGTCACCCATCACTATTAAATTTTCGTCTCCCTTGACTATCTGAATAATTTCTTTTATTTCATCATACATTTCTTCAATTTCTTCGTCATCTGCAGAGCTAGTTGGCATATAAACTTGTACTACTGTAGTAGGCGTGGGTTTCGTGTCTATCTTGGCCACAATAATGCGTTCACTATGCTGTTTGTAGTAGCTTACCCGCATTCCTATTTTTTTATTCATTATTAAACCTACTCCTGCATTACCCCTATCTGACTTTGTATTTATAACCCTGTATTCGCCTGACCGGAAGTCTTGTTCCTCCTGCCACCGAACTTCACTAATTCCCACTATATCTAACTTTAACCTATCCATTTCCCTTTTTAAATTTTCTGACCTACCTGCCCGATTAAGGGATCTGACATTCCACGCTCCGGTCCGTAGAACGCTAGTTTTCTTTCTCCTGATAACGACGTCCTCTTGAGTAGTCCCCGCCCGGAGATCCGAATGGTGGACTATTTTACCTCCGGAATGTTTTACCCAAGAGGACGCCATCATCATTAACCATACAGTAAAGCTGCATGCCCTCGGGAAAAATTATGGCTGTAGTTTCCCCTTGCTTTCAACCGTTCACAGTACCAGCACAGCAAGGCCGTTTTGGTTAGTGTTACAAGGCCAGATCAGTCAATCATCCAGACTGTTGCTCCTGCAACTACTGAAAAGGCTGCTGCCTCTCTTCAGGAACCATGCCTGGCCTCTCAACAGATACCCCTCCGTTGTGGTTACACCTACGGTACGGCTATCTGTATCGCTGAGACATGCAAGCCTCCCCACCAACGGCAAGGTCCATGGTTCATGGGGGGGGTTATTTGGTATAAATCTCTCAATTGCTGCCGATACTATTTCTTTGGATCAAGACACATCTGGTCTACACTTATATTATTAATTTGGAAGGAGTGGAGATTGTCTCTCAAGAAGGCGTCAAGTGAATGGTTATATGCTTTTTTGAATAGGTATATTTTTCGTTTATTTTTGGAGGATTTGGGGGTTACAATATTCAGTCTCGCTACGACAACCCTGTGTTCACTAATCCCTGTATCTGGTTTGATGATCGTTATTAACTTAGGATTATTTGTTGCTAAGAGGTCAAGTGTGTTTTCACAACCATTTACTATTCCCGTGGTCTCATGAACTAACTGCTCGAAACAATTTTCAGAGAATGCGTTTAGCACAATTTCGGATGGTGTTTTATGCGTACCTCCGGAATTAAATATGTATTTTAGACAACATATTGAGGGTAAATTAAAGTCATCATCAACTGTAATCATATGAGTCGGGTACGTGTTTGAAATCAAACTCAAGTTTTCTTTGAACCTTTCAGCAACTGTATCATCTGAATTGAGAGGTCAGTAAAAGGATCCTATTATTACTTTATTCCGGTTGCCAACAGTGACCTCTGCCCATACCAACTCACAGGAACTATCTACTTCAATTTCGCGACAAGATAAACTACTTCTAACAGCAACAAACACGTCACCGCCAACTGTGTTTAGCCTATCCTTGCGTAACACCGTAAGGTTCTTCGCAAAAATTTCGGCTGAGCTTATCTCCGGCTTTAGCCAGCTTTCAGTGTCTATAACGATTTGAGCATCAGTGCTTTCTATTAGCGCTTGGAGCTCTGGCAGTTTCCCAACACAGCTACGACAATTTACAACTGTTATACCGGTAGTTCCTGTATTTACGTTCTTCCTGTGTTCAGCCTGCACCCATTGTGACTGAAGCACTTTTTGTGTTTTATCGTGACCCTCTAACCTGAAAAACGGCCCAGTCCACGGCACACAGCCCCTGCTACCCGTGTAGCAGTCTCCTTCGAATAGTGGACACCTGACCTGTTCAGTGGAACCCGAAACCCAACTACTCTTTGGCGTAAGTCGAGGAATCTGCAGCCTATACGCTCGCAGAACCGTCTGAGCCTCTGATTCAGACCCTCCACTCGGCTCTGTACCAGAGGTCCGCAATCGGTCCTATCGACTATACTGTAAATGGTCAGCTCTGCTTTCATCTTGCAAGCAAGACTGGCAGCCTTTATCACTTCTGTTAGCCGCTCGAAACCAGAGAAAATCTCTTGTGATCGAAAGTGACACACATCATTGGTGAGCAACCACCTGCAGTTGGCTGCGCCCTGTGCTCTTCATGGTATCCGGGAGAACCCGTTCCACATCTGGAATGACTCCACCCGGTATGCACACGGAGTGCACATTGGTTTTCTTTCCCTTCTTGGCAGCCATGTCCCTAAGGAGCCCCATAAAGCGCCTAACATTGGAGCTCCCAACTATCAATAATCCCACGCTCTGTGATTGTCCACAAACCAAACGTTTCACCCACGTAGCGGAACGAAGTATTCAGTTTTTTGTAGGCAGTTTCCGGAGCCTACTGCTCAAACTTTTCCGAAAAGAAATTCGCCATAACTGGGCTTAGGGGCGCCGCATAGCCATGCCATACCTCGGTTCACAGAAATCATCGTTTCATTTCTAATGCATAGTTATGAGACAATATTTTAACAGTTCTTCATATGGGGAGGAAAAATCCAGTTCAGCTGCTGCAACAACTCATTGAGTGAATCCATAATAAATAGCCATACCACGTCAAAACTAACTGTTATTTCTCCAGATGAACCACTACGCCGTTTAATTTACTAATAAACTGTCCCGAATTCTTGATATCTGAATCCGATCGGCCCACATACGATCGTAATAATCTTGTCAAGAAGATGGCAGTCGAATAGATGGGCGAACCAATGACACTCACTATAGGTCTTAGAGGAACATGTTCTTATGCACCTTCGGCAACCCATGAAGTCTTAGTCGTAGTGCAACTGTTTTGAACACACTTTTCTGAACGCTCTGTTCGATAAAGGACGTTTTTAAAACCGTGTAACAGTTCTAAGAACTTTGTCAGTTCCCTATATTTCTGCGGATCTGAGAAGTCGTTAATCTTAGTGTGATAGTCCGTCACATTCAAAATAATGGTAACACTATCGTTCTTATCCAGATGTTTTATGGCATTCCTCTCATCTACAGTTAAATTACTTTTTAGGGCCTTGTGCGAGCCAATACACTTACAGCCTCTAAACGGATTTCTTCAACAATAACCGTATCCACACTGCGAAAGCCTGCTTCTACACTGAGCATTATTTCCTCCGCGGACAGAACGTGCGGACAAATGGCAAAATTTCCGCTGCTGACAAACACAGATCTCTCATCGTCAGATAACGAATTTCCGGATGAACTGATAACCGTGCGGGAAGCAACTAAATGGCGGATTGTCAGTTTAGGTTTCAAATTATCAAATTTCTTCTTCTGCCTGCTAGATGTTGTCAACGACGCTTCCTACTAGTATCGTGCAATAGTAAATAGTCTATCAATTCTATTCCAGTCGCCAGAACACAATTTATTACTGACAGTTACGTGGAGAGACATTAACATACAATCTGCACATGCCAGACCCACCAAGTCTGTTGAACTCACTCTCGTAGTAAAGCCTTTTCCGTCCGTCTGAAAATCAGCAGATGAGGACGAAACGTTGGGTTTTATTTTATTAACTGTACATTTATTATTGTAACAAATATAAAGCAGCTTCTTCTAACAAGGGTGATAATTGTACAAGAAATTTCCCAAAGACACTACTAAAATGACCTTACAGTAAAAGGCTGTAAAAAGTACATGCTGGATAAAAATAGCTAACACAAGTAAGTAGTAGTAAGAATATAACAATAATAGAACATTTCTGTCATTTCACATTACATTTTCGCACTACAATATTTATTTACTTGTTCTCTACTTTTACATTCATTTTCCTCCCTCCTCTCAGTCCGAGGTCTCACTATCTCTCGCAGTCAAAACAATGTATAAGGTCTATATTACAGAATGATAGTCGACACAAGAAGACGCCCGGGAAAGAAATACATTTACCTGGCGCGTACATTAGCACATAATACAACTGAGTTCCCCGACTTAGCACCCACAATCACACAACTGACAGAAGGCGAAACCTCCCCACCCCACCTAGGCAAAAGACAATAGCACAGCGACAAATGACCTAGTGCACCACGACAGCCCCCACACTCAGCACACAACACACCCCATAGAACAAAACACAATAACATTAAGGAAGTAATAGACAAGATACATTAGCACATAACACAACTGAGTTCCCTGACTTAGCACCCACAATGACACAACCGACAGGAGGCGAAACCACCCCATAGAACAAAACACAATAACATTAAGGAAATCATAGACAAGATAAGAACTATTGTTAACAAAAAAAAACTGCTCTAATATGTAAAACTAGAATAAGGCAAAAAACAATGTAGCAACCAGCTCCAAGTACTACAAAACAGGAAAGGAGAACCTGTAAACATTAGTATTAAGATTAGTCTAAGCTAGAATTATCATCCAAAACAACATACTCCATCGCATAGAAGTATTACAGAGGGAAAAATAAGTGTAAGCGCTGTAAAAAAAAAATCCCCCATTAGAATAATGTGCCACTTCCAGTTATAAACTAAATTCAATTAAGTAAACAATTAGTTTTATTAAGTTAGTTATATTGTTAAACATGTTCAGTTAATACATGACAAAATCAATCAATATTCTCTCACATTATATACACCAAAAAATAACGTAAAATTAAAGATACCCAACATAAGATAATAGCATGTAATCAGATATATAAGAAAAATGGAAATAAATAAAATAAAAATGTACCCTATGGCTGATAAAGGGCAAACAGACAAGCCCTAAAACAGCCTGCCTTCTCCCCTTAGGAGAAGGAATGAAAAGTGCTAAAAAAAAAAAAAAAATACTTCTCCATAGCCTGACAAAATGACACTCGCTAATAATTGCCGAAGTACTTAGAGACCCTGAGCAACCCAATGGCTTCTAAGAAGCCAAGCAAATTAATCCGCACAGCCTGCCCAATGATACCAATTAATAACAACTGCAGGAGGGTGATGCAATTCAGAGGCACTGAGCACCTTAATTCCTTATAGCCAAGCAAAATGATTGTTAATTAATTCACAGGCCTCGAGCACCCCACCAATTCCGTACAGCCATGAAAAATAATTGATGACTGAGCACCTTGTCAACTCCGCATAGACAGACAAAATATTGAGCACCTTGTCAATTCCGTATAGCCAGGCAAAATAGCTGATACCGTACAGTAACACGTAACACCACCACACCCAACTCCACACACACACAGGGTGACTCAAAAAATCACCTACAAATTGACGTGGCACATAGGGCATACAACAAGGATTACTATTCGCATAGGAACTGGGGACCCCGAACGCCGCGAGGGGGCGTTACCATAGAAACACGGGCGGAGCACACAGAGACCGTCGCCACTCACGCCGTGTAATTGTTGGAACGGACGAGAAGCTGCACGAATGTATTGTGTGAAACATTCCAATAGAATGGTACCGTGCCACATACTATTCTCCATCCTTCATGGCCGATTGTCCGAAACCGGCTCGGCTCGCTCCTTGAGCACAAGCCGGATGGTGCTTGCCAGCGAACAACATGGAAAGCTGCGGTGGAAGGAAGTGGTTCTCAAAAGGGTGCAGCGTGCCCCATCAACAAGTTCAGGAGGTGTATCCCACGTCAGTGATATCCCCGAAACCCCGCGCATTGTACACGACGGACTGCATCTGTTTCATTTCCAAAGTGTCCATGCCGCGCGGGGTAGCCGCGTGGTCTTGTGCGACTTGTCACGGTCCGCGCGGACCCCCCGTCCAAGGTTTGAGTCCTCCCTCGGGCATGGGTGTGTGTGATGTCCTTAGCGTAAGTTAGATTTAGTAGTGAGTAAGATTAGGTGCCGATGACCTCAGCAGTTTGGTCCTATAATTTCCAAATTTTTTCCAAAGCGTCAATGCAATGCAACAGGACTACAACAAATGCACGGGATTTGCACGCTGGTTTCTGCAGGTAATCCGCACCAGACCGAAGCTTCTCCGATGAGGATGCGTTCTCGCTCGAGAGTGTGAAGGACGTTCACAACCTGCGTACGTGGGCGGATGTGAATCCACTTGCTACCCGTACGCCGGCCGCTGTGGCCGAGCGGTTCTAGGCGCTTCAGTCTGGAACCGCGCTGTTGCTACTGTCGCAGGTTCGAATCCTCCCTCTCGAGCATGGATGTGTGTGATGTCCTCCTTAGGTTAGTTAGGTTTAAGTAGTTCTAAGTCTAGGGGACTGATCACCTCAGATGTTAAGTACCATAGTGCTTAGAGCTTTTTTTTTTTTTTTTTGTAAGCTTACGAATGCCTCACAATGGAAATTTACCGATATGTAGGAGACTGTTTTTAATTGGGCCACACGCTCTCCTAGACTGACTTCATGGTTGCACGTATCTCGTATTCCTGCGAGAGGTCCTGCCAGAGATGCTGAATAATGTTCCCTTGGCTATTCGTCACCGCATTCGATTTGAGCTCGACGGGGCTCCTGCATGTTTCAGCAGACTAGTGAGGGCACCACATCTGCAGGCAATCTTTCCAGTTAGCTAGCTGGTCGCGGTGGGCCAGTCGCATGGCCATCACGATCATCTGACCTGCCCCCAGTCGATTTTTTTCTGTGGGGGTATCTGAAGGGCCTTAGGTATGTTGGGTGTGAAACACCTGTTACATAGCCCGAGGATCTAATGGCTAGGATTGTTGCGGCCGCAGGATGTTTTCGAGCTACACCACGTGTATTTGAGAGGGTGCACTGTTCAGTGTGGCGTCTATGTCAGGTGTGTCTTGATGCATCTGGACGAAACTTTGAGCATCTCCTCTAGGGGGCGTCCATTTGTAGCATGTGGCTAAGTAACTGGAACGCTATTTGAAATGTCCCCTTTGAACAATTATACAGGACTGTGCTTAACCTGACACACAATATTTTTAGCGCAACGCAATCTGACTTTCAAAAATCCCTACAAAAGAATGGCCCTGACTAACATTAAACTATACCTTCCAGAAATCACTTACCTCACAAAAATCTTCATTACTCGAACTACTGCAATACAGCGAGCGCCACTACTGCCAGCTAAATAAAAGATTCAAACTACGGAAGGCACTAACTACTGATAGGGATAGTTAGCAAATGAAAGATATTAATAGAGAACAAACAATGTATTTACCTTGATATCATCATATATAAATATAGCAGTTCATGACAAATTACAAATCTCCGCCATCTCTCTCCCCACATCCACCACTGCTGGCGGCTCACCTCCAACTGCGCAACGCTACGCGCTGTTCACAGCCAGCTGCCTAACACTACAATGGCGAGTATTACAACAATGCAAAGCAGCCACAGACTGCACACAGCACAGCCAGTGATTTTCATACAGAGGTGGCGTTACCAATAAAAAAACCTAAACAGCCTACTTACATAGCCCCCATGCTCCCCACAAAAAATTTTACAAATTGGTTTGGGCAGTGGCCACTAATGATTTGAAAAAAAATTTCATAATTACAATAACAAAGAAATCAAATGCACACACTTATTGATGCAATGTTGGTCAAAAGATAAAATTTTGTCACAGTCCATGAAGACAGTCCTGATCATTCATCATAATAGTAATTACAGTTTTTTTCACAAAGTCTCATTAGTAAAAGAAATTGCACACAGAAGTAGTGGATTTCCATGCAGTCTTGAAGAAGTAGTGTTGTCCTTCCAGCGGAAAGACAGTGCTGACTCTTGACATGAAGACAGGTAATGCGCCACAACAGAGCAAACCCACAGCAGAGTCAGTCGAAGTTTTGAAGAATATTGGTGGGTAGGTCATCACAGAGCAGACCCACTGTAGTCCTGGTAGACATTACGGTATTGGTGGGTCATCAAAGGTGCAGACCCACTGCAGTCCTTGTAGAAATAATGGTATTGATGGATCATCAAAGATGTAGACCCACTGTAGTCCTTGAAGAGATGGCCAGCAGCCATCTGTTGCGACTGTGCAGGTGCACAATCACCATCGAAGAGTCTTGCGGACAATATAGCAAGTACATAAACCACCACTTGTGCACTCACAAAGTTTTTGGAATTGTCCTTAGAACCAGCAATGCTGTTATCCAGTCCCTTGCTGAATTATTAACACACGTGCAAACACTATCAGTCCCTACTTCTCACATATTGTCCATATACTATGACCAACAGAAACGTGTGCAGTGAAATGGAACTTACATGTTAATAATATGATGAACTGGTGTCAAGTACAATTTTATAACATAAGAATACAATAACAAAGGTACAAAATACATCATTAAAGAACATAACAATACAGATAACATTTGAAGCACAGGCTTTACAAAAGAATCGAAATAACATATACGTCAGTGTTCCAGGAATTATGACATGAGTACATACATAAAAGATCAGAATAACTTTCGAAACACCAACTTCACACATGAACATTAAGACAGAATAGAATAAATAATGTATAAACATCTTTACAAAGAAAATAACATAGTATTTGAAAAATTCTACAACATAAATCTTATTAGCTAAACACATAAAGACGGGAAAAAGACAAATACACAAGGGTACATAAACATATAGCGGAATAATACAAAAGGAAAGGACAGGGTTTGTTGTACTGCAGTATTTTGCAAACAAAACTTTCTTCACTTCTTGGAGATCTCCCTTCATTCATCATTATTCCCAAAAAGTCCTATCTATACCTCTTTTCTGTATTCTAACCATATTTCTTTCAAAATAATTATGGCTCATTGTACAATACTCATTTTGGCCCAAATCGTTTTCATATAACTTCTCAATGCATTCTTTCCCTATTCTCCATAGTTAGCTTCTTATATAGTCTACCCCCTCTTAAGCTAACTTAAATCTACTGAGCTCAGATGCTAAACTAAGGGACGAGGCAATGCAGCAGCACAAAAAAATTAATACAAACAGCAATGACAAAAAATTTAAATAGGCAAAGCAAGCAGCATAAATTACAACTAATATAAGGCAATGAGCAGCAAACAAGAAAAATAAATCAGTAGTAAACTGGCTTAACAGAGTAATGCAACGTGAAATATAGTAGCACTACGCCTGGCAAACAGCAGCAGCATCTAAACATGACAAAGCTCAAGCAGAAAAAATATTACACTAAAAATGGCCATGTCTAATACCTATGTCACATCTTAACACTAGAGTGATGCATCACGAGAACTTACACTAGCAGATAAGTTACCAAATCGTAAAGAAATTATTTATGCAATTCCTGTGAAGGGAAATGTCTATTTATGTGCCCTCGTTTTCTTGGAAGTAAATCATTAATTTCTTATTGACTGGATCTGTAGGCATAAAATAACTATATTAGTACACATATTAAATTTTATTTTAACCAACGCTGCAGTGCAGCTAGAAACTAGATATTAAAGAAAATGAGCAAATATGTACAAAGGACGGCATGAAACATCATTCATTAACCATATGGCATTTCATAACGCAGTAAAAATTCTCTCAATTCTCTAGAAAAACGCTTGTCATAATCAGGTGTGCAGATGTAAGTATCTTTCCAAGTAATGAGCGTGTCGTATTTGCGGTGCTTTCTACAAAGGAATGTCGATAGCGAGGATAATGGCCTCCCATTTTTTTTTCTTCCTGTGCTCTGAAAAGGCACGCGCTAATGGCTTTTTCTCCAGGCGTCTGACACGGCTGGGTGCCCACGACGCATGACGTGCAGGTGGTCACTTAATTTTCTTACGGAAATATTTACGACAGCAGTTTCCGCTACAGTGACAGTCTCATATAAAAAAATTCACAGGTTAAGAATTTGCGTTACAAATCTGTAGAAACAAAATCCTGTAAATATAACAGAGTCCAAAAATTTTCGCCAGTATTGTGATACATTCGCGCATTTACACACATTTCATAACCCTTAAAGTACGATTCTTGGTTTCCAACAACCTTTTCCACAAATCAGAGTCCCTAAACACTACTCATTATTCCTTACCTCATTATACATATACATATTCATCGACACTTCTTCAATATTTCATCATGAGAAATACGTAGCATAATAAACGTTCCTCAACAACATAATACACATCGTCGTCGTAATAACATCATAACACCTCAGTCAAATCTTAAAAACGTCGTAGCTTTCTGCAATAATTTCAAACCCTAAAAAATATTCTCTGCTCATTTCAATAATGTCATCTACCTCAAACGTACTTTAAAAAATCATGATCTCATACCAAATACATCATTCAAAGCTCTCGTAGTATCACAATGGTTCCGAAAAATATGAGCATTTCTCAAAGTACAGACAAAATACAATTTCGTAAATGTGAAGTTATCCAACTGTGTAATTACGTAAACATCTGTCACTGATGTAGTAAAAAAAAAATGTTTATCTCTCAGTTAAATGATCAGATAGCTGTGTGATTCTGTGTTAGAGAAATATGGTACCGATGTGTTAAGTTGTATAAGCAAATACCATATTAGCTAGGGCTCCTTGTGCTTGCCAAACACATGATACACAAAGTAAGCGTGTACCCCCCTGAGGATTAATGTAATTATACCCTCAGGTGCTACAGATTACAGCAATGAAATGAAATGAATCACTGAAAACCTTTGCATCATTGTACTTCAAATATCTTTAAAAATAAATGTTTAAGTACAAAATTAATCATTCAAATGCATGTCCTGTAGCGCTAAATGTGCGTCTTGCTGTAAGATAATTCTGTGGAAGTGTCGTACTTATCGTCCTCCGAAAGTTAAGTTCTGCAGAAGTCAATGTACTTACCTCATGATAAACAAAAGTGAAATGCTTTATGTATAGATATCTTAGTTATTACGCTTATTGCCATGATGAAGAAAGTACTGTGCTGTAACGTATTGTTGTGCTACGGAAAAGGCAGTCTCATTGTAGCTATACCACAAAAGTTACTACTAAAACATGTTTTACTTTCCAGAATAAAACAGAAAACTGTGCAGATATAAAACAGAAACACTGCAAAAGCAACATTGTAAATTGTCACTCATTAGTAGCGTCGTGATAAAATCGTGTAGCTGTCACATAAACTAACCACTGTGCCATCTGGTATCTCACTGAAAGTACTTTAAATCCGGAATATATTTTCAAGTAAACCAAAATGTTGCATTAAAATCACATTAGCAGTACTGGTAAATGTTCTAAGTATGTAAGCCTTATAGTTGTTACGTAATTGTGCAACTAACAAGCAAGAATGTACACACACAATAACACTGTGACGTCTGTTCACTATAACAATGCATTCGTAATTTCTGTTTAAAAATGTTCCCTAGGTTCTAGACTGGATATTTAACTTCAAACATTGTTGCATGTTAACAGTTTCTTAAGTCTGACAAAGCGTACTAGAAATGTGAAGTGAAAAGTTTTATGGCAAAGACTAAGTTAAACAGCAGATTATCTTTCAATAAACGGTTTTACATGTGAAATGTGGTGTAAATCTTTACTCTTCCTAGTACGCAGAGTTTCAACTGAAAAGCAATTGTCATGTTTTATACGTCGGTAAGGAATGTTAAAATTTTACTCAAGGTTAGCGTCTATGTAATTTGTCTCTGAGTCAGCTGGCGCACGCAGCTGCCTGCTGTGGAGTCTTTGTCTGTCTCTTTGTTGGTGCGCGTCGTTATTGGGATTAGGAGACCTAACTTCTACAAATTCGCCTTGCCGAGAGGGCCCAGCTCTGTTAGAATCCCGCCAGTTCTGATGAAATTCACGTCTATCGTTTTGTCGGTAGTTCCTGTAGTTTCTTTCTTGTCGGTTAAGTGGTGGAGAATTTCTCCCTGAATCGTAACTGCGCGCTGGACCGTTGCGTCTAAAGTTATTCTGTCTCCTTTGATAATAATTATTTTGGTTCTCAAATTGTCTGTTTCTCTGATTGTCTCTGTGATAGTCACTACCGTGGAGAGGTGATCTTTCCCTGTAATTATTACTACTCTGCCAACGGTTGTCATACGGGTGGTGTCTGTTTTGGTCACGATATGTGTTGTGAGAATAGCCTTGTCGTGTCCAGTTATTATTTCTTTCATCGCGGAATTGTGACAGATGTGACCCGTAATTGTTGTGCTCCTGTTTCCGCGTTCCCCGATTGTCAGTGTCAATTTCCAATTCTTGTAACAGACCCTGAAAAGCTTCAATGTCATCTTTGCAACGTCCTGCTAAAATAATATGTCGTAAATGTTCAGGCAATTTGATTAAGCAAATGCGGATGAGTTCTGAGGGGCTGTATGGGTTTGACAGGTACTGATTCTTATGCAACATGTCTTCAAAATATTTCACAAGACTGGAAAATTCAGATTGTTCAAAGTGTTTCATCATCATGATGCTATGTTTTACTCAGTCTTGTGTAGCTTGAGACCAATATGCTGAGAGGAAGGCATGGTAAAATTCTCCTTCACTGTGACAATCGTGAATGACTGATCGCATTCTTACAGCTGGTTCATTCTCTAAATAGCCACACATAAATTCTAATCTGTGTTCTAACGACCAGTTGGGAGGAAAACAATGAGAGAATTGATGGAGCCATGCTTGTGGATGAATGTCGTTGCCAGAATTCTTAAATGTTTTGAATTTACGTGTAGTAATGAACAGCTTATAGTCAAAGTCATCATGTCGGCGAGTCGCATATCGGTCATTGTTACGTCGTTTCGGCGGTTCCATTTCAAAATTCGGTGCACCTTGCCAATTTCTTTCATAATTTCCGAAATGCGCTGTGTTATTATTTTGTGGCTGTTCCGTATTTCTATGTCCCTCTTCCCGTATTGGGGCGCGAGTGTCCTCTGAAATACGTAATTCTTGTACTACCTGTGTCAGCTGATCTTGTACTTCGCGGATTTCTCTTTGGTGTTGCGTATTAATTTGATTCTGATTTTGTTTGAATTTCCTAATTTGTTCGCACTCTTCTGTGTCATTAAAGACTACCGGTTTTGTGTCATTCAGATTATCATCTACCTTCGTAGATAAATTATTTAGCTGATCCGAAAGTTCAACTACTTTCTCTGATAAAGTACTAATTTCCTCCATGTGTCTTTCTACTGTGTCTTTTAAGTTTTCCTGAGTTTTTGCAAGTTCCGTAACCGAATCGGTAGACGCAACTGAGTCAATTTTAGCTTTCAAGGTCTCATGATTTTCATGAACAATAATTTGCAGTTCTTTTATGGCTGCTTCGTGATTCTGTAATGCATTTTCATGCCGCGAAAAAATAGGTTGAAAATGCTCACAAATTTGAGTTTTTACGTCATTACAGACTTTTTGACATTTCGATTCAATGTTATGTAACTCAGTAGTTAAATCTTCACGCGTTTGTCAAGAGTTTGTTCCAATGAGTCTAACTTTTGAAGCTGTTGCTGTGTTTGTCTCTGATTTTGTTCCAGTGTGTCTAACTCTTGAAGATTTTGTTCCATTGCGTCTAACTTTTGAAGATTTTGTTCCATTGTGTCTAACTTTTGAAGATTTTGTCCCATTTGTTTCTGATTTTGTTCAAGCGTTGTGTCTAACTTTTGTAGCCTTTGTCTCATTTGTTGCATTAACTGTAATAACAGTGCACTGGTGTCTGAAACATGTTCCTCAGTGCTATTCGGCAGTGCATTTGAACCGGCAATATTCGCATTTTGTAAAGCAGAAAATGTGTCTTCATTTATTTGAGAAAACGGTGAGGACGCAAAACCTGAATCTACAGTATTTGCAAGATTGTGTCCTGTCATTTCGGAATCCTGAGGCGAGCTGTTGCCGACCGATCGATCGATAACGCTTCCCTGTTCACTAATTGTTTCACTGCCTACACCATTATTTACAGCCCGCTCCATTTCCCTATGCACAATTACCAAATTACTACTTTGAACATTAGTTAATTCATTACTCTGCGGCGCTAACACACTGCTTTCTTCACTGTCATTTCTCAGTTTACTTTGAAGCCTAGTATTACGTTTTTCACACGCCATTATTGTCACAATATTTCACACGACAACACAGAAATACACAATTTGAAGAGCAAAAATAAGAGATCACATTAACATAGCACTGAAAATAATATCTAGTTAATTGCAAGCGCAGCAGCGAAATACTTGGTGCAAATCTACATGCATGCCACAACTGTTTTACTGTACAACAATTAAAGACTGCAACTACAAAGGAGATTCTCTCTACAATTGCGCGCTAGCAATAAACAAAATCTACACTAATTACACAAACTATAAGAAAAAAATCAGAAGATTCCAGTGTGGTATCCTCGGCTAAGGGTCGACATATGAAACGTCCCCTTTGAACAATTATACAGGACTGTGCTTAACCTGACACAATATTTTTAGCGCAACGCAATCTGACTTTCAAAAATCCCTACAAAAGAATGGCCCTGACTAACATTAAACTATACCTTCCAGAAATCACTTACCTCACAAAAATCTTCATTACTCGAACTACTGCAATACAGCGAGCGCCACTACTGCCAGCTAAATAAAAGATTCAAACTATGGAAGGCACTAACTACTGATAGGGATAGTTAGCGAATGAAAGATATTAATAGAGAACAAACAATGTATTTACCTTAATAGTCATAATATATGTAGCAGTTCATGACAAATTACAAAACTCCGCCATCTCTCTCCCCACATCCACCACTGCTGGCGGCTCACCTCCAACTGCGCAACGCTACGCGCTGTTCACAGCCAGCTGCCTAACACTACAATGGCGAGTATTACAACAATGCAAAGCAGCCACAGACTGCACACAGCACAGCCAGTGATTTTCATACAGAGGTGGCGTTACCAATAAAAAAACCTAAACAGCCTACTTACATATTTAGTAGCCCAGATGGCCTTTGCGACCTCTGTTTCCTATGTGATTACTCAACCTTGTATGCCCATTGTGACATGTCAGTTTGTAATTTTTTTTAATCACCCTATGTAATTTGTAACCATACAATATCACTAGTACACCTCTCAAATAAGCTGTCACATAATTATTGCCCTAAAGAAAAGGAAGATAATCTGAAAACTATATCAGACAACAACTCATATCTAGTACAGCCAACCATTATTACTTCAAGAACACTAATGGAGTGTAATTAAAAACAAGGACACAACGACGAAATCATGATAACATATGAATGTAAAACCGGTCTGCCGTAACCTGCCGATGGCAATTTGGCAAAATACGCCTGACTTCGATATGTTTTTGGAATCGTAGCTACCTGTATACGTTGTGTGACGTTATTTTACTATATTTTGACCGTGATAGTCTTAATAACGGTTAGTTTATTCAGTCGAACTCAAAGTAACCTATTCTTCCCTGAAACACATCATAATCAATACACAAAACAATGCGGACTGCAATTCGTTTTTATTAAGTCACACAAAACTCTAATTATGCGCTGTAGCAATGTAAAATTACATTCATCATTTCCTTTTGGACATAAATAATATCCTTACCAGCTGAGTCAGTCCGAGTAATAATTCCATGTAGGTCTATCGATTTTAGGCTCGTATCCGCTGCTAGATGACTTTACTCTGATGGCGCTTCGTCCACAGCTGGTGTGACCTTCCTTACATTTTTTCAAAGGGAGTGCTTTTTCCCTCTTAACACACAGCGACTTCCCTCCAATTTTCCCTATCCTACCTTTAGAATCGTGAATATCAACTCTATAATTATATGGACCAGTAAGCCATACAATATTCCCACAGTATACATTGCATATGTAGACACTGTAATATTTATACCTGAAACATTTTGGTAGATTAAAACTGTGTGCCCAATCGGGAGTCGAAACTGGGACATTCTTCTTTGGCAGACAAGTGCTCTACGATTGAGCATCCAGCCACGACTCAGGACCCTCCCTCTAGCTTTACTTCCACCAGTACCTCGTGTCCTACATTCCAAATTTCACAGAAATTTTCCTGAGTACCTTGCGGGGCCAGCACCCCTGGGAGAAAGGACCACCCTGCACTCCACCGCAGTGTGAAAATTTCTTGTGGAAATGGGTGATGGCCGGCCGGAGTGGTCGAGCGGTTCTAGGCGCTGCAGTCTGGAGCCGCGCGACCGCTCCGGTCGCAGGTTCGAATCCTGCCTCGGGCATGGATGTGTGTGATGTCCTTAGGTTAGTTAGGTTTAAGTAGTTCTAAGTTCTAGGCCACTGATGACCTCAGCAGTTAAGTCCCATAGTGTTCAGAGCCATTTGAACCATTTGAAATGGGTGATAATCATTAAAAATGTATAAATAAATATAAATATTAACAAAATATAAGCAGAATAAAGAGGAATCATTATTTATAAACAACTGAGTATTATGAATGACATAAAATGTTCGTGATATATCCTTTTGTAGTAAGTAACCGATTGTAAGTGTACTATAATACGATGTCTGTTCAAAAAATTCCGGAACTTTGTCCACGAATTTTCTGCGGTTACCTTTTACTTATTGTGCGTGATCTCCTTCGAAATACTCTCCTCCACAGCTGATACACCGCTCCCAACACCGTTTCCATTTCCGGAAGCAGTCTTGGTACGTCTCTTGCTGGATCGCGCGAAGCGCCTTCTGTGAATTTCCTTTAATCTCGTCTATCGTTACAAATCTTCGTCCTTTCAACGGGGTTTCGAACTTTATAAATAAAAAAAAGCCCGCAGAGGCCAGGTCTGGAGAGTACGGAGAATGAGGCAGCTTGGTAATTTCTCTCTTTGTGCTCTTCAGAGATTGCGAGGCGAGGGTCTTTCTGGTTTTGACTCACGAGCCGTGGGACGAACTTGGCGGCAACACGATATATTCGAAGATGCTGTGCCAGGATTTCATGACATGATCCAAGTGAAATGTTACATTTTTGTGAAATCTCTCAGACAGTCAGTCTTAGATTGGCACACACAGTTTCGTTGACGTTCTTGACCTGAGTGTCGTCGTACACGTCGAAGGGCGTCCTGAACAAGGGTCATCTTTAACTTCCGTCCGTCAATTTTTAAAACGTGTGAACCATTCGTAACAAAATGTCTCTGAGCACTACGGGACTTAACTTCTGAGGTCATCAGTCCCCTAGAACTTAGAACTACTTAAACCTAACTAACCTAAGGACATCACACACATCCTTGTCCGAGGCAGGATTCGACCCCGCGACCGTAGCGGTCGCGCGGTTCCAGACTGTAGCGCCTAGACGCGCTCGGCCACCACGGCCGGCCATTCGTAACACCGAATACGCTTAAGCACTCATCACCGTAGGCTTCCTGTATCATTTGGTGTGTCTCTGTAAAGGTTTTCTTGAGTTTCACGCAAATTTAATGCAGACGCGTTGCTTCTCTTAACTCACAGTTTGCGAATTTCGAGAGGGCAGAGTTAGGAGCAACGCGTGTGCGACACAATAACTAAAAGACGTACAACAATAAAACTTGGGGCTGTTACACATTAATCAGAGGCGTGTATAGGGATGCCAACCGCATTTCGCTACGACACGCCATTGACGCGAAATTACGAATATTTCGGAATTTTTTGAGCAGACCTCGTATGTTGGCAGCCTTAGAATCGATAGCTGCCTCGCCCTAGAACGCGTGCCTGAGTCTCCGCCTGGAGTACTAACAGATGCGTGGCCTAAAAAAGACAACTGTTGCAGGTAAAACGTTCACCATAGAAGTTTTACATGTGTTTTGTGTCAGTGACTGTCATCAAAAGTATGTGTAAATTATTGTGGAATGTATATTTTTCGAATTCCTGTGTCGTATCGTCGAGGTAAGAAAATGTCGCGCCGCGGCGGTTCCGGAATCAACAATCGTGGACTTGCTCGTAATTCAGTGAACAATCTAATTGAGAGAGACCTGTAAACTGTGTGCAACTTCAGTTGACGTGTGGAAATACTTTCGATCATTTTTTGAGCCGTGTCATCAACAGCCAGCCGTGTCGCAAAATGGTGACCGATAAACTCGTGAAAAGTAATTACTAGGGTCTTTCGGATGAAGTTAATTACGAGAAACTGGCAGACTATAGAAATGGAACTTACATTGCTTGCGAAGATTATGGTGGGCAGAAGGTACCAGAACACAGAAAATTTTAAATAAAAAGAAATACACAAATCTTTATTTTAACCTTTATTTTAGCAAACTTCATAAGTAATAGCAAAGATCGTTAAACTTTAAACGTTTACGCAAGTTGAACCAACTTGATCAAGCGGTTTTGAAAACTTGAAATCAGAAAGTGTAACAGGAAAGACTTTAATTGCAATTGTGGCACAATGTTGAATTAAACAATTATAAAAGAATTTCATCATAGCTGTTCAGCAGCTAGTTCAGTCTTCACCTCCGCCCATGGGCACAACTCTTCAAATGGTTAGATACAGTTCGGTAATACAACCACAACAGAGAAAAGTGTACACTATAAAATAGTCACAAATACAATTTGTTAATGCAAGCGAACATGGAGCGAAAACATTCGGGCACTAAATTAATCAGTTGAAAACAAAGTGATTATCCAAGCAGGAAATGATTTCATTTTACTGCATCTCCTCTGATCAACACGTGACTATTCACAAGTCTTTTAAACCAATAGCATAAAACATTAAAGTTTTAAAATCATTCTATTTCTGTAGCAGAAGTGTCAAATGCGTTTATAATAACACTAGTAAAACTTTATCTGATCAGCCAATGCATATAGTTTAGTGTAGAGAAGTGTTTTACAGAATTTTCCATTAGCACAACACGGAGCGCAACCTGTGGGGTAAGGGCTAGGACCTGTGGGATACACTTCTTACATAAACTGCAACTCCTAATAACCACTTGCAAGAGAAATCATGATAATATGACTGACGATTTTAAAAAAATAACCTTTTTTTAAAAAAAAGTTAAAGCGTTTGTATCTAGTAGAACCTGGCTCGGCAAAGGTATTAACCTTTAGGCTGGGGCAAATAAAAGTGGCACAGACGAGTGTGTACGATTGGACGTGAATATTTGCTTATAACCACACTCCGTGACGTGCAAGCCACGTGTACGCCCGCTACGTGATCCACACTGGTTCCTTGGAGCACATTTACACAATCTTCACGCCTGACAGAAAAAATGGTTCAAATGGCTCTGAGCACTATGGGACTTAACGTCTGAGGTCATCAGTCCCCTACACTTAGAAGTACTTAAACCTAACTAACCTAAGGACATCACACACATCCTTGTCCGAGGCCGGATTCGAACCCTCGACTGTAGTAGCAGCGTGGTTCCGGACTGAAGCGCCTAGAACCGCTCGGCCACACCGGCCGGCGCCACCCAGGTCACCTGATCTGCAGTGTGCGATTACTTTGTGTGGGGAACCCTCAAGTCTAAAGTGTATCGCAGCGACCCTTATAGTCTTCAAGAACTGCAGAAAAACATTTCGGATGAGATTAGACACTTTCAGCAGTCCAGCTTCGATCCACCTTCACTAACTTGCTGAACCCGGGTCCAAAACTGGCAAGGGATAAATGGTCGTCACTCTCAGTATCTCCTACAATCAGGATAGTAATGTATTTCCTTTCCTCTGCTGTGTTTCTTTGTGCGCTGTAACTCTGTTTTCTGGACCAGTTTTACTAGCCCCATCCTGTACTATTAATATGCGAAATTATCTAACACTTGTGATGCTCACTTTTATGAGTGAAGCCGAAAGACTTCTTTAACATGCTTAAATTAGTTTCCAAACCTGTAACAGTCACCAAAGGCCAACATGTTGCAGATTTAAATGGCTTCAAATCTCTGCACACAGAGGCGGGAAAGGGCTACGCTAACCAGAACTTCCCTCACTCCACTAGGCCTCAGTCATATCACAAAATCATTAAACAATACCAGGTACGGGGTCTGTACTGTAGTTAGAACAGATTAACCCTCTGAAGGTGGTAGTCTCCAGAATTTGACCACAGCCGATAGGCTTGTGGCAACTCAAATCAAAATCGCCACTGAGCAATTTGTACACGTGTAGTTTTCCTGTGCCGCCACTAAACAAACGCTGACACTCAGAACATCAGTCATAAGTCCATGAGGCTTGGGTATCTGACTGACAGGTCTCAGAAACTGCGAGAGAGCCTCTAGCCGCCGGCGACACGGAATCATCATGTCTTCGAAGCGCCACCGCCACGCCACCTAGACGGGCGCTGCAACGCATCTTGGATAGCGATAATGTACACAGATGGTCACAATCGATCTATCGCATTCGAGACAATACTAAACTGGCTCAAGAGCTAAATATCCAAACAGTGACTTTCACATAATCGGAGCCCTGGTGAACGAACAATCTGATTGAACAGCATAACAATAAGTTGTAATGCATTGCGAATAGACAATGTGGTTTAAGTGCCAATTACAACTTAGGAAAACCTGTTACTACAGCTCTGTATGAATGGTTGAGGCCTCATTAATGTCTTTAGTGGTGCAATATACGTCGATCTTTACCAGATATTTGTGGTTCTCATTGGTCCATGCTCCAGCAACCTGCAACTAATTAAATGAACAAATAAAGGATTAAATAGCGCGATAATGATCGAAGCAGAAGAAATGAACTATAATCCGGGCTGCGGCCGGGACTCGAACCCGGGTCTTCTTGCTTGCTGAGCAGAAATACCAACCGCAGCACGATGGTCAACTCTCCTGCACGAACTACTCAAGTTGAGTGCCCTCCCCAACACAAACTTCAATTCACGTCCTCTGCTTATTTTCCCTTACACTGTCACTACTACCAGGGCTCTCAGACTTTGGAATAGCACCCCAGCGTTGGACGTAATGGGAAAGTCCTGCACCATACATGATCTCATAGATCTTATAATTAAATGTTTCCCAGAGACATTTAAGTCTCTTCATTATCTAAGATAATGATCGAATTAGAAGAAATGAATTAAAATTTGTGCCTAGCAAGCAAGAAGATCTGGGTTCGAGTCCCGGCCGCAACACTAATTTTAATTAATTTCTTCTAATTCGACCATTATCGTAGATAATGAAGAGATTTAAATGTTTCAGGGAAACATTCAATTATAAGATTAAATAGTAGTTGGTGGGCGCAGCAATGAGGAGACAAGCATCAAGGAGGAAAAAAGGTAAACGTGATCTAGGCACACGGTCGCTAAATATTCCGATTCACGTGTCTGTATGGTTTATCATTAATTGTGTGTGAGACTGAAGGAGAGACACAGTGTACACTTGGGCCGCTTACATTACGTTACTTGTTCCACAGGTCATGAATACGACATTACGTAATGATGTGGAGCGTGTCAGTTTAACATGAGTTTTCATTACTTTTTTTTTACAGTTACTACTTCAGATCAAAAAACTCATCTATTGAGTAGAAGGAGTTGTCATTCATAAATTCTTTTAATTTTTTTAAAATATTAGTTGCCTCTCTGTCAGACTTTTAATGCTATTTGGCAAATGAACAAAGATTTTTGTGGCAGAATGATTCACCCCTTTCTGTGCCAAAGTCAAATCTAACCCAGAATAGTGAAAATCATCCTTTCTTCTAGAGATGTAGCTAAACACTTCGCTATTATTTTTGAGCTGGAATGGCTTATTAAAAGCGATGGTTCAAATGGCTCTGAGCACTATGGGACTTAACACCTTAGGTCATCAGTCCCCTAGAACTTAGAACTACTTAAACCTAACTAACCTAAGGACATCACACACATCCATGTCCGAGGCAGGATTCGAACCTGCGACCGTAGCAGTCCCGCGGTTCCGGACTGCAGCGCCTAAAACCACACGGCCACCGCGGCCGGCTAGTCTAAGTCAATTTTGCATGTATCTATTTTTAATTTTAGGCACGATTCTGAGTTTTCATCAATAATATGACTTCTCAGTTCACTCTTCATAAGGTTGACGCTTCAAAATGATTTTTCGCATGAATATGTAGACTCGAATAAGGGAATAATGTCAAAAATGCTGATTTTGTAAGTAAGAAATACTATTCCAGATGTTAAATATCAATGTATGTATATTTCCTTCTCTAGGTCTGTAAAAGCAGACCACTTGCGCTGTGAACCAACAAGTAAGTTCGTATTTGTTTTCTCCAATATTTGTATATGAGCACAAATACGTTTAAATTTCGACATCCAAAATTCGTTGTTTTTTTAACTCCAGCAGTCTTCGAAAGTGAGTCTAAGTTTATCTTTCAAACTCTACAACAAAAAGAGATTATTTGCTTTCGAATATTCTAACACCGAAAAACAATGTGTTTCTTTTCCCCTGTAGTTTGCCGATTAAACTGATTTAGGTGAGGTATAAGCCTACCATGAAATTAAATTTTTGAATTCACTGTTCTTTCTGGATACTGAAAACCCTTCCAAAGCAGAGTAAGGAATTGAAACGTTTCAGAACGCTTCTTCTTGATAGCGAACGTAACTTATTATGCAACAGAAGACCTGCGCACAGTGGTTTGCCGGCCATAGGCGTAGAGTAACAACAGATATTGTCTTTAAAGAAAGTAACAAGAATTTCTTGAAAATATTAGAACACATCACACCGTTTGGTGTTATGTTGAAACTAATCACTATATCAATAAAGTAACACGAAATTAATTCGTCACTCTATAATCAACGAGTATTCAAAGATTAATTTTAAAAGAATTTTTAGAAATCAGCGTACCAGTCCGTACTCCTGAGGTGATTCGCACAGAACAAATGTTAATAGTCCTTCGTTTTGTACAGACAGAGTGTGGTGAGAAAATAACTATCAACGCATTTGTCATCGAGTTTGGTAATTTCTAGATACCGGTACGCTCTAAGACAAAAAAAAAAAAATCACTGCGAAGGAGTTATTCGAATTGGACAGAAATCAGTAGATGTGACGTACTTGTACAGAGAAACGAATGATTACAACTTCAGAAAAAATTGGGTGATGTATTCAAGAGAAAGAGCTTCACAAATTGAGTAAGTCAGTAATGCCTTGATCTACCTCCGGCTCTTACGCAAGCAGTTATCTATCTGGTTTTGCTCTATTTAACAGAGTTGGCGGATGTCCTCCTGAACTATGCCGTGCCAAATTCTGCTAAATTAGCGCATTAGATCCTCAAATCCCAAGATGGTTGAAGAACCCTGCCCACAGTGCTCCAAACGGCTCTGTTTAACAGTGTTCGTGGATGTCCTCCTGACGGATGTCGTGCCAAATTCTGTCCATTTAGCGCATTGGATCCTCAAAATCCCGAGCTGGTTGAAGGACCCTGCCCATAGCGCTCCAAACGGCTCTTTTTAATAGAGTTGGTGGATGTCCTCGTGACCTATGTCGTGCCAAATTCTGCCCAATTAGCGCATTAGATCCTCAAAATCCCAAGAGTGTTGAAGACCCCTGCCCATAGTGCTCCAAACGGCTCTTTTTAATAGAGTTGGTGGATGTCCTCCTGACGGATGTCGTGCCAAATTTTGTCCATTTAGCGCATTGGATCCTCAAAATCCCGAGCTGGTTGAAGGACCCTGCCCATAGTGCTCCAAACGGCTCTTTTTAATAGAGTTGGTGGATGTCCTCCTGAACTATGTCGTGCCAAATTCTGCCCAATTAGCGCATTAGATCCTCAAAATCCCAAGATGGTTGAAGAACCCTGCCCATAGTGCTCCAAACGGCTCTTTTTAATAGAGTTGGTGGATGTCCTCCTGACCTATGCCGTGCCAAATTCTGCCCAATTAGCGCATTAGATCCTCAAAATCCCAAGATGGTTGAAGAACCCTGCCCATAGTGCTCCAAACGGCTCTTTTTAATAGAGTTGGTGGATGTCCTCCTGACCTATGTCGTGCCAAATTCTGCCCAATTAGCGCATTAGATCCACAAAATCCCAAGATGGTTGAAGAACCCTGCCCATAGTGCTCCAAACGGCTCTTTTTAATAGAGTTGGTGAATGTCCTCCTGAACTATGTCGTGCCAAATTCTGTCAAATTAGCGCATTAGATCCTCAAAATCCCGAACTGGTTGAAGGACCCTGCCCTTAGTGCTCCAAACGTTCCCAGATGGGGAGAGATCCGGCGACCTTAGTGGGCCAGGGTATGATCAGGCAAGCACGAAGATAAGCAGTAGAAACTCTAGCCGTGTGCGGGCACAGCGGTATGTCGACGGTATTCCACGCTCCGTTTTGTTGCCCTTCGTGACAAGCCCTCCTGGGCTTAAACTTCAGCAAGATGATGCCCGTCCGCACACGGTGAGAGTTTGTACTTCTTTTTTCGTGCTCGCCAAACCATCCCTTGGCCAGCCAGGTCGTCGGATCTCTCCCCAGTTGAGAACGTTTGGAGCATTATGGGTGGAGCCCGCCAACCAGCTCAGGATTTTGATGATCTAATTCGCCAATTGAACAGAATTTGGCACGACACCCGTCAGGAGGACATCCACCAACTCTGTCAAATAGAGCCAAGCCGGGCAGATAACTGCTTGCGTAAGGGCCAGAGGTGGAGCCACGCTTTACTGCTTGCTCAATTGCTGAAGCTCTATCTCTTGAATAAATCATTTAATTTTTCTAAAATTATAGTCATTTGTTTGCCTGTACATGAAAGTCACATCTACCGATTTCCGTCCCATTCGGATAATACATTCCTGTGTGTCATTTGTTATTGTCTTAGAGAGTATAATTTGTTAAAATGTGTAACAATAAACATGAATGAGGAGAGAAAACATATGTGCATAATAAAAAAGATATCAATCCTGTTTTTCTCTAACGTGAGGCTGTCTCTAACTGAAACGAATCGCTTACAGGTATGTCACAGTTTTCAGACTGGAAAAATATGTCCGCATTTGTAGCCGAACACCAAAGATCCTCAAACTGTAACCCAGTAATTGTGCCTACTGTTTGTGACTCAGATATACAAAAAACAAATTTAAAGGTTTCTGCACCAACAAGTGTAAAAGTGTTTCTTATTTTTGTTTCCTCGTTGTATCTGCATGACCATACCGCTGCTAATCAACATGTTGCGTGGCAAGAGAGCGGTTTTTCTTTAGAAACTGAGAGAGCTTATTTTTGGGACAGGTTTCGCCATGTGGCCGCTGTGGGTCTCTGTCATCGCTGTCCAGCTGCAGCTTGCGTCATCACAGGCGACGTCCGACCCTCTGCTCATCCGATTCCGTAAGCTCATTTTATTATGATTAAAGTTGTTCGTTTCAAAAGTGGTCCAAGGAAGAAAATGGAAGCAAACATTAGCTATCTAATGTGAATAGTAACCAATCTCAAGTGGCCAATTACGAGAAGATGAATTAAACGATGCTCTTGGAACTTGTGCACTCCACTGCACAGGTGTGCCTCAAGGCTCTGTCCTGTCACGCCCCCCCCCCCCCCCCACCCCATCACATCCCGTACACTTATTCCCAAATCACCAGTCTCACCTACCTCCCGCTGACGACATTGCTTACATAGCTAACCACCACAACCTCCAACTCTCCCGTGCCTCCCTCCAACGCCATTTCAATCTCATGGTCGAGTGTTGTAATACACGGAAATTTCAGGTAAATCCACAGAAAAGCCAAGCCACCACCATCTTCGGTTGCACCACTTGTGAGTTCTGTCGTCCAGACTTCCACCTCTCCATCTACAACCATCTCAACCCTCCGACCACCACAGTAAAGGATTTAGGACTAACCCTCGACAGAAAAGTAATATCACAATTAGTAACAATTTTCTGTCCCCATCGGAGAACACTTTCAAGGGAGATCGTAGACTCTTTGAGTGTCCGATTCACACCCTGATTGCAGCAAAATTCCGTTTATGCATCACCCTGCGCGTGGCGTGACTTCATATGCTTTGAATACCCAAGCGTATTTGGCAGCTGTCGGTTGCCGCCGTCCGCTGTTGCTATCATCTCATGATGGAAGACTGGTACACATCTTCTTCAGCACTGGGATCCAAATGTCATTCAGTTTCAAGCCCTCCTCCTTCCTGCTGAAATTCATCGGGTCTTTAACAATCTCGATGGCCTCTCTGTGTAGCCTTTCAAGGTAGCCCGCTTGTCGCTACCAGTACTTGAGTCCTATCAGAGTGAATGTGGTGGTCTCCTGCTTGGAAATCACGTTCCGCAATTGATGATGAGTCAGTCTCCTCCCTTGTACAATTACCCTTGTGCTATTCTAGTCGTATTTTGACCGTTCTTTTTGTAGTACCCACGTACACCTCTCCACAACTACACGAAATCCTATAAATTCCTGCTTTGTGCAGCGATTTGCGAACATTCTTGGGCTATTTTAGGTAATCCTATATTTTTCAGGAGGGTTTGTTGATTGTCACGATGTTTCGTTTACTCAAGCTTTTCCCTAATTGGTAACATCCTTAATGAACGGCAGACAAACTTTCGATTTCACAGGCGCTTGTGCGTAGCTTTGATTTTTGCACGGTGGTCTTAATGCTCTTTTTACCTCAGCGGACGAATAACCATTCTTGAGCAATGCAGTGGTGAGATATTTTAATTCCGTGTCAAGCAACTCTGATTTGCAGATTTTCCTCCATCCGCCAACGTTTTCGGAATGTCTCACTTTTGTTGTGGGTAGTGGTTCGAATTCTGGGTTTAGGCAAGATCGGTGCGCCTGCGTTTTCGCTAAAACGTGTGGCCTAAGCAAGCATCACCCTTCTTGAAAACTAGTGCATCAAGAAAATTTAATCTTCCACCTATCTCCTCCACCATGGTAAACTGAATCTTCAGATTAATCCTATTGAGATGCTTGTGAAAACGACCTAGTTCTTCTCTACCATGTCTCCAGAAAACTAACGTATCACTCATATGATGATGAGTCCCATACTTCTTTACAGAGCGTAGGGGAGCAACGCTGGAGACCTGCGCCGCCTTACTAGGCAAGGTCCTAGTGGAGGTGGTTTGCCATTGCCTTCCTCCGATCGTAATGGGGATGAATGATGATGATGAAGACGACACAACAACACCCAGTCATCCCGAGGCAGGAAAAATCCCTGACGCCGCCGGGAACCGAACCCGGGACCCCGTGCTCGGGAAGCGAGAACGCTACCGCGAGACCACGAGCTGCGGACGTCATATAGCGGTACCAAATATTCGGCTTCTTGTTGGCTTTTTCCAATGCCTGCTCCTCTAACTTTTCCGTAAAGAAATTCGCTATAACTGAGCTTAAGAGGCTCCCCATAGCCACGTCATCTGTCCCTTCGTAGAATTCATCGTTACATTCGAAATACGTATCTGAGAGGGAATATTTAAGTAATTTTGTCATATTGGGAGGAAAAACTCCATTCAACTGTTGCAACATCTCATTGAGCGGAACCATAAAAATAGCGATACAACTTCAAAACTAACTCATATGTTCTCCAGATGGACCACTACGCCGTTTAATTTACTGATAAATTATGCCGAATTCTTGATATATGAATCCGATTGGCCCACATATGACCGTAATAATGATTTCAAGAAGATGGCAATCGGATAGATGGGAAAACCAATGGCACTTATTATAGATCTCAGAGGAACGTGTTCTTTATGCACGTTCGGCTAGCCATAAAGTCTTGGTATTAGAGCAACTCAAGACTTTTGTGAACGCTGTGTTCGATAAAGCACTTTTTATCTACAGTGTGACTGTTCTAGAAGTTCGTCGATGGGGTCTTTATTCAGTTTTCTACATGTCTGCGGATCTAAGAAGTCGTTAATCTTACTATGATAGTCGGTGAAATTCAAAACAACTGTCGCAATTCCATTGTCTGCAGAGGAACGATAATACTATCGATTTCATTCAGGCCGTTTATGGCATTCCTCTCAGACAAAATTAAACTGAAACTGAATGACATCTGGATCCCGGTGGTGGGAAATCAAAGTGCGTGACGTCACGCCACTTCGCGGTAGCATGCGTAAACGGAATTTTTTGCAGTCAGTAGCGAGCCAGGTTGTGAATAGGACTCTCAAAGAAGCTTCAATCCCCCTTGAAAATATCCTCCGCAGATGGGGACGACACGTCGGGTTTCAGTGTGAAATACATTCGACCACGGCGTAATAGCCTGTAACATTTTATTAATCGTGGCCTTTCCGGCCGCCGAATTTCACATTTTACAAGAAACGTAATACGGAATGGACACTTTATTAGCGTCCAACACAAAGCCCGAAGCTGGCTGAAACAACTAACAGGCTGAACATGGGCTCCACATCCTCCTACCATTATCATCGCCTAAAAGTAACTCGTCTACCCCTTCTCAACTTAAGCCAGAGTTGCCTGGACCACCGCCTCCCCTAAATCCTACAAGTCTCTTGAAATCCTGGAAAGACATGCATTCCGTCTCGCGTTCCGCGTCCCTGTACCTTCATCAACTCGTATCACATATCAATTCATCCATTTCCCACACCTTCAGCTCATCCTAGAGCACCTTTGCATCCAAAAAATTAATTTAAAAACGCGGTCCCCGCCTCAATTTCCCTCCACTAATTACCAGTCCAGGTACCCCGCTGCGCCACTACCTTCCATGCACCTTCATACCTTGTCTATCCTTTCTCAACCGATTGCAACCAACTCCTACTCCCCGACGATGAAATCCGTTGCAAAGCATACCCCCCTCCCCTCTTTCGAATCCTAGTCGCAATGCTCCGCCTCACGCCATCTTTTCGCTTTCCTTCCTCCCTCCTTCCTCCATCTTAGTGACGTTTAGTCGCTACTTGCAGTTCCGCAGAGCCCCATTATCATACTCATCACTCCACCTCTATCATGATCATGATTATTTGTATGCACTACCAGCATCGCTATTAAACACTACAGCAACATTAACATTACCATCAGTGTTTACATTGTAACTATAACATAAATTCAACAAAAAATTTAAATTCGTAAATATTTTTCATCCATGTAATTTTTAAAAACAATTTAGTCTATCTGTTTTAAATATTGTAATCTTTGGATGAAGAATGGATTTATCAGCTACCAGACAGCGCCCTCCTTGGGCTTTGAAACAACAACAAATAAAAACACACACATAAATACTTAATGCGGAACCCAACTCGCGTCTTTCTCACATGACATCCTGAAAGCCATGGGTCAAGGGCTACCGGTAGCTGCAGTATTCCTTGACTTCGTAAAAGCATTGAACCCGATACCAGATCAATATGCATTAAGAAATTTGCGATTATAGGAGTATCAAACAAAATATGTGATTGGATTGAGGAGTTTTTGAAACGGATGACGCAGTATGTTACTTTGGATCGAGTGTTATCGATAAATGTAGAATTAACGTCATGCGTCCCCAAGGGATGTGTAATGCGACATATGCTGTTCATTTGGTACATTAATGACTTGGCAGACAATAATAATAGCAACTCCAGACTTGTTACAGATGATGTAGTCGTCTGTAATGACGTACTGTCTGAAAAAGCTTCGTCAATATGCTAACATACCTTGCTTGTTTTAAGTGTACACAGATTACTATGCTTACTTTATTAATGGTTAACAATTAGAATCGGTAAGAATTCGATAGTAGGAAAAGGAAGAGGAGGAAAAATAATAGATGAATATGGGCTATAGGAAAGGAATGAAAGAGGAAGCCGCTTGGTAAAATTTTGCACAGAGAGTAATTTAATCACCGCTAACACTCGGGTTAAGAATTATAAGCGAAGGTTTTACACATGAAAGACACCTGGAAACACCAGAAGGTTTCAGATTGATTATATGATGGTAAGGCAGAGATTTCGGAATCGTGTTTTAAATTGTAACATTTTTCCAGGGATAGATGTGAACTCTGGCCACAATTTATTGGTTACGAACTGTAGATTAAAACTGAAGAAATTGGAAAAAATGTAGAAAATCAAGGAGATAGGACCTTGATAAGATGAAAGAATCAGAGGTTGTCCGAAGATTCAAAAGGAGCATTAAGCAACGACTGACTAGAACAGGTGAAAGAAATACAGTAGACGAATAGATACCTTTGAAAGATGAAATAGCGATGGCACCAGAGAAAAAAAATAATAAAAATAAAAAATCCCCAGTTGAAATCCTTGGATAACACAGAAGATACTGCATGTAGCTTATGAAAGGAGAATACGCAAAAATGCAGCAAATGAAGCAGACGAAAGGTAATACAAAGTCTTACAAAATGAGGTTGACAAGAAGCGCAAAACGGCTAAGCAGGAATGGCTAGAGGACAAATGTAAGGATTTAGAAGCAAATTTCACAAGGAGGAAGATAGTAACTGCCTACAGGAAAATTAAAGAAGCAACTGTATGAATATCAAGAGCTGAGATAGGAAACCAGTCCTAAGCAACGAAGGGAAAGCTCAAAGTTGAACGCAGTATGTAGAGGGTCTGCACACAAGAAATGAAATTGAAGACCATATTATATAGATAGAAGAGGTCGTAGATGTAGTTGAGATTGGAGATACGATAATGCGAGAAGAATTTGACAAAATACTGAGAGATCCAAGGGATCAATAGACGACATTCCGTCAGCACTACTGACAACCGTGGAAGAGCCAACCATGACAAAACTCTTCCATCTGATATGCAGTTTGTATGCAACAGCAGGCGAAATACCCTCAGACTTCACAAAGATTGTAATAATTTCTGTTCCGAAGAAAACCAGTGTTGACAGGTGCGGATATTACCGAAGTCTCAGTTTAATAAATCATGGTTGCAAAAAACTAATACGAATTCATTACATAAGAATGAGAAAACTGGTAAAAGCCGACCTCGGGGAAGATCAGTCTGGATTTCGGAGAAATGTAGAACACGCAAGGCAATACTAATCGTACGAATACTCTTAGAAGATAGGTTAATGAAAGTCAAACCTACATTTATAGCGTTTGCAGACTTAGAGGAAGCTTTTGACAATTATGTCTGGAATACCCTCTTGGAAGCGAAAGGAACTTTCCAACTCGTACAGAAACCAGACGTCAACTATGAATCGAGGGGCATGAAAGGGAAGCAGTGATTGAGCCATGGTTGTAGCCTATTCCGGAAATTATTCAATCTGTAAAATGAACAAGCAGTAAAGAAAACCAAAGAAAAATCTGGTGTAGGAATTAAAGTTCAGGGAGAAGAAATAAGAGGATCGTTTAGTAAGTAATGCCCCTCATTTTTTCTCTCAGAACATATTTACTGTCAAGAGTCAGAATTTGGTGAAAATATACGTCAACATGTCTTGTCCATAACATTTTTCTCTGTCTAGTCTCCATCCATAACAGCATCGCACGATTCAGCATGTCTGGAGCAGTGGCTGTGACAGGATGTCCCGAGCGTGGCTGATCATGGGGCTCTGTTTCTGCATTCCCTGAGGCTGTAACTTTCTTTACCCATCGTCCAGCTGTACTCTTTTCAACTGCAGCACCGTCATACACTGCACACGAACGTTTATGGATGTTTACCACGGTTTCTTTTTCAGCGCACAAGAATTCAATAACAGCACGCTGCTTGTAACGTGAGCCGTATTTAGACTCCATTTTGACGCTGTACTATGTTTCTCCCATCTGCCAGAAAGGTTCGAAACTTCATCGGCGCACAGAACAAACATCAAACGTGAAGCACCAACAAGGACATTTGTCTGTGTATGTTCATAGCTTTTTAAAAAAATGTGGGGCATTACTTATTGAACGACCCTCGTAAAAACTTCAAGATGTGCCGATGACATTGTAATTCTGTCAGAGACAGCAAAGGACTGGCAATAGCAGTTGAACAGAATGAACAGTGTCTTGAAAGGGCCGGCCGGAGTGGCCGAGCGGTTCTAGGCGCTACAGTCTGGAACCGCGAGGCCGCTCCGGTCGCAGGTTCGAATCCTACCTCGGGCATGGATGTATGGGATGTCCTTAGGTTAATTTGGTTTAAGTAGTTCTAAGTTCTAGAGGACTGATGACCTCAGAAGTTAAGTCCCATAGTGCTCAGAGCCATTTGAATTTTTTTCTCTTGAAAGGATGATATAAGATGAACTTCAACAAAATCAAAACAAGGACAATGAAATGTAGTCGAATTCAATCAGTTGATGCTAAGGGAATTAGATTAGAAAACGAGATATTTAAAGTAGTAGACGAGTTTTGTTATTTGGACAGCAAAATAAGTAGAGAGGATATAAGTAGAGAGGATATAAAATGTAAACTGGCAACGGCAAGAAGATCGTTTCTGAAGAAGAAATGTTCAAATGTGTGTGAATTCCTAAGGGACCTAATTGCTGAGGTCATCGGTCCCTAGAATTACACACTACTTAAACTAACTTACGCTAAGAACAACATACACACCCGCGCCCGAGAGAGAACTCGAACCTTTGGCGGAAGGGGCTGCGCAATACGTGACATGGCGCCTCAATTGAATACATATTTAGATGAACCCGCCAAAGTAGCCGAGAGCGCTAATGTGCTGCTCCCTACACTTAAGTAGGCGCGCTGGCCCCGGCCCCGGATCGAATCCGCCTGGCGGATTACTGACAAGGGCTGGTATGCTAGCCAGCCTGCATGTGGTTTTTAGGCGGTTTTTCACATCCCGCTAGCTGAGTACCGGGCTGGTCACCGCGTTCCGGCTCATTTACATGGCTCCGAGGCATTTGAAAACGTTCGCAATATTTCATGGCTTACACTAGACGCAGACAGCTGGGGTACACTACTTATATCCCAGGGGGGTTCAGGGTAGCGGCACAAAGGGCATCAGGCCACCCTCTGCAACTAACACAGCCAAATCCCAAATAACAAGGCCGACCCCACGTTGAAGTGGGAGCAATGCCCAAAGAAAAAGAAAGAATACATATTTAAGTGTTAGGAAGTCTTTTCTGGAAATATTTGTATGAAGTGTAACCATGTACGGTAGTGAAACATGGACGACAGTCAAGAAGAGAATGGAACTGGGGTTACAAGCAATTTGTGACACAACTTGACTTAAAGAAGGGATCGGTTGATAGAACACATTCTGAGCCATCAAGGGATCACCAATTTAGTGTTAGAGGGAAGTGGGAGGGGGAAGAGGGAAGGTAAACATTGTAGAGGGAGACCAAGGGATGAATACAGTAGGAAAATTGAGAAGGATGTAAGTTGCAGTAGATATTCGGAGAAGAAGAGGCTTGCACAGGAAAGAGTATCATGAAGAGCTTAATCAAACCAGCCTTCAGACTGAAGTCAGCAACAGAAACTCGTATAAATACCTAAGCTGTGATCATATCAAATGGAATAATCACACAGACTCAGTCGTAGGTAAAGCAGATGGCAAATTTCGGTCCATTGACAGGATACTGGGAAATTGCAGTGAGTCTATAAAGGAGACTACTTACAAATCACTTGTACCTTCTATATTATAAATCTGCACAAGTGTGTGAGACCCATAACAAATAGGTATAACAGGGCACAATGAATGTATACACGATTGAAGATAGACGCCAATTGGGTCTCAAAAAAACTGCTAACAAAGATTCAAGGACCAGTATTAAGTGAAGATTCTTGAGGTATACTGTAGCCACCAATGTATCGCTCCCGAATGGACCGAAAAGAAAAGGTTAAATTAAATATAATGCACACAAATGTATTTAAATAGCCATTTCTCCCGTCCACCACATGGTAATGGAATACTAATGGTATGTACCATCCTCCACACAATTCACAGAGGACTGCAGACGACGTATGCCGATTCTCACCTAGATATGTGATATCATACTATCTTTATGCAGAATCGAGTAATTCCCACAGTATTATGTTCACTGTTAAGTAAGTACTCAGTGTACAATACAGGGCGAAATGAACGGCGACACATGTTTCATTGTCTGTCACCTTACTATGCAATATTCTCTTTTAAGGAGATTATCATTTGCTTAGTTTTATTTTACTGTATTCCTATTTTAATCTCTCAGGGTTCTTAAGAAAGAAAGATTGTTCTTGAGCTTCCATAAAAGCCCGAATATTTGTGATTTTTACACCAAATTTATGAAGTAATAAATTTATTGCTGCACCCCCCACTCCCCCCCCCCCCCCAAGAATCGTGCTGCTACCTGCATCACATATCAACTCCATGGCCAGTCACACCAACATAGACAAATGCGCTTAGCGCACGATCGGTTCTCGAGCGCCCTCCTACTAATTATAGATATGAATAGTGTCTGTTCTGTTAGTCATGTCCAACAGAACAGGCACCACTCATACCTATTAATGTATGGGCGCGAGGCTGTTTGGCCAAAAAGTTTCAGTGCGGATGCATAACATTCATAACCAAGTAGTCACACATAACCAAGAAGTCTGCGAGTAGGGGAATGGTGGGCGGCGGGGAGGGGATGGTGCAATGTGGCGAACGGGAACTTGAGACTGGATCTGACGGAAAGCGTGTTCGGATGGCTGAGGCATTGAGGCAACTGGTCTAAGAAGTAAGTAGAGCATCTGGCTTCGAGTCCCAGTCTGGCACAAATTTTTCAGCTCCTGCCGTTGGATTGCCACAATGCCCTGTGCTGCTGGAAGTCATATTTCTCTCCCGCTGCATTTCCCTTCCATTCCTTTCAACCCAGTTTTTCATGTCCTAAAGGTTGTCAGCCGGGACCACAACGACCGCCAGCGCTGGCCTAAGTTGATGTCGCCTGTTTGGTCCGATACCTATTTATTGGAACTGAATATTTCACATTCGCTTCCCCAATTGTCATTTCAAGAAGTCTGACTTTTTCTACGGATTTCTTCATGTTGCTTTCATCCCATTTATGTCGTGAATTCTCCACATTTGTCTTTTAAAAAAACGTAAGAAGATAAAATGTTATGGTACCTGTTTTGTCATAAGCAGCCAGAACATGCCTCTGTGGAAGTTTTAACATATCCATTGTTATTTCTTAGACTACAAATTGTCATACCCTCCTATACTGAGATCACATCAGTTGCATCTGAAGAACAATAAAAATGAACTCCTGGAAATGGAAAAAAGAACACATTGACACCGGTGTGTCAGACCCACCATACTTGCTCCGGACACTGCGAGAGGGCTGTACAAGCAATGATCACACGCACGGCACAGCGGACACACCAGGAACCGCGGTGTTGGCCGTCGAATGGCACTAGCTGCGCAGCATTTGTGCACCGCCGCCGTCAGTGTCAGCCAGTTTGCCGTGGCATACGGAGCTCCATCGCAGTCTTTAACACTGGTAGCATGCCGCGACAGCGTGGACGTGAACCGTATGTGCAGTTGACGGACTTTGAGCGAGGGCGTATAGTGGGCATGCGGGAGGCCGGGTGGACGTACCGCCGAATTGCTCAACACGTGGGGCGTGAGGTCTCCACAGTACATCGATGTTGTCGCCAGTGGTCGGCGGAAGGTGCACGTGCCCGTCGACCTGGGACCGGACCGCAGCGACGCACGGATGCACGCCAAGACCGTAGGATCCTACGCAGTGCCGTAGGGGACCGCACCGCCACTTCCCAGCAAATTAGGGACACTGTTGCTCCTGGGGTATCGGCGAGGACCATTCGCAACCGTCTCCATGAAGCTGAGCTACGGTCCCGCACACCGTTAGGCCGTCTTCCGCTCACGCCCCAACATCGTGCAGCCCGCCTCCAGTGGTGTCGCGACAGGCGTGAATGGAGGGACGAATGGAGACGTGTCGTCTTCAGCGATGAGAGTCGCTTCTGCCTTGGTGCCAATGATGGTCGTATGCGTGTTTGGCGCCGTGCAGGTGAGCGCCACAATCAGGACTGCATACGACCGAGGCACACAGGGCCAACACCCGGCATCATGGTGTGGGGAGCGATCTCCTACACTGGCCGTACACCACTGGTGATCGTCGAGGGGACACTGAATAGTGCACGGTACATCCAAACCGTCATCGAACCCATCGTTCTACCATTCCTATACCGGCAAGGGAACTTGCTGTTCCAACAGGACAATGCACGTCCGCATGTATCCCGTGCCACCCAACGTGCTCTAGAAGGTGTAAGTCAACTACCCTGGCCAGCAAGATCTCCGGATCTGTCCCCCATTGAGCATGTTTGGGACTGGATGAAGCGTCGTCTCACGCGGTCTGCACGTCCAGCACGAACGCTGGTCCAACTGAGGCGCCAGGTGGAAATGGCATGGCAAGCCGTTCCACAGGACTACATCCAGCATCTCTACGATCGTCTCCATGGGAGAATAGCAGCCTGCATTGCTGCGAAAGGTGGATATACACTGTACTAGTGCCGACATTGTGCATGCTCTGTTGCCTGTGTCTATGTGCCTGTGGTTCTGTCAGTGTGATCATGTGATGTATCTGACCCCAGGAATGTGTCAATAAAGTTTCCCCTTCCTGGGACAATGAATTCACGGTGTTCTTATTTCAATTTCCAGGAGTGTATAATATTACGAGGGGTGTTCGATAACTAATGCAACGCATTTTTGTCTGAAAGCAAGTTTGTTTTGTTCGGGATTCCAATACACCATATTATTCCCCATTTTTTTGGCTATATAACCCTATTTTTCAACATAATCTCCAATCAATGGCCACGCGGGGTAGTCGCGCGGTCTAGGGCGCCTTCCTACGGTTCGTGCAGCTTCCTCTGTTGTAGGTTCGAGTCCTCCCTCGGGCATGGTTGTGTGTGTTGTCCTTAGCGTAAGTTAGATTAAATTGTGTGTAAGCCTAGGGATCGATGACCTCAGAATTTTGGTCCCATAGACACTTACCACAAATTTTCAAATTTTTACAATTATGCGACGGCTTTCCGCCACCTTACTCAGAGGGCCTGTACGCCCAGATGGCACCATTTTACTAATCGACGTCGGAGTCAACGTCTTTCACCATCAATAACCCCCTGTCATCCATGTACTCCTTCTCTCGGAGTGCATTCATTGTTGTGCCAAACAGGTGGAAGTCGGAAAATGTGAGGTGTGGACCGTAGGGTACTTGAGGAAGAAGCGTCCAGTGAAGTTTTGTGAGCTCCTCTCATGTGTGCAGACTTGTTGAGGCCTTGTGTTGTCAAGGAGAAGGAGGAGACGGGTTGCAGTTTTGTGGCGCCGAACACGCTGAAGTCGTTTCCTCAAATTACTTAGCGTAGTACAATACGCTTCAGAGTTGATCGTTGCACCATGAGGAAGGACATCAAGAAGACTAACCCCTTTAGAGTGCCATGGCCTTGTTGGTTGAGGGTTTGGCTTTGAAGTTTTTCTTCGGAGGAGAGATGGTGTGGCGCCAATCCATCCGGTTGAAGCGATGAACTCACGTTTCATGTTCTGTTAGACAGCGAGGAACCCAGCGGGCACCTATCTCTGGATACTGCAACTGGTGGACGAGTGTCAGCACTACAGACAGAGACGTCCATTTGAGCAGCAAGGTGTTGAATGAGTGTGTCTGCACGTTCCAACATTGCAGGGGTCACAGCTGTCAGCCGCCGGGCGGCACACGATAGAGCAGATAACTTTTCATGACCTTGTTACTATGATAACAGACGCCTCGCACGAGGACTCAGTGTGCTTTTGTTCACTACCAGCTATCCACAGACGATCTGCAAGTGCCTATGAATATATGCGATGCTCTGGCTTCTGGCCAAAAGAAACTCAGTGACAGCTCTCTGCTTGGAACGCACTTCCGCTACAAACGTCATTTTGAAGACTACATATAGTGCCACCACCTATAGAAACATCACGAAATTATAGGGCTGAGATGGGAATATTCACCACACTTAAAATTGAGGTCATTTAACGAAAAACTCACCAGGAATAGGTAGCATGTTGGCACTCTGTAATGCACTGTTGTTTCGATTCAGAATCGCAAGGGCGGTATTATTCCTCCATTGTTCGCCCTGCAATTTTAAAACACCTCTGATATAGTCCACTGTCAGATACTACCCGACTGTTCGCCCCCAGTAGCTGAGTGGTCAAGAGCCCGGGTTCGATTCCCGGCAGAGTCGGAGATTTTTTTCCGCTCAGGGACTGGGTGTTGAGTTGTCCTAATCATCATCATTTCATCCCCTCTACGCGCAAGACGCCGAAGTGGCGTCAAATCGAAAGACTTGCACCCTGCGAACGGTCTACCCGACGGGAGGCCTTAGTCACACGACGTATGTATATACAGGGTGTTACAATAAGGTACGGCCAAACTTTCAGGAAACATTCCACACACACAAATAAAGAAAAGATATTATGTGGACATGTGTCATGAAATGCTTAATTTCCATGTTAGAGCTCATTTTAGTTTCGTCAGTATGTACTGTACTTCCTCGATTCACAGCCATGATTTCATACGGGATACTCTACCTGAGCTTCTAGACATGTGCCTTTACAAGTACGACACAACATGTGGTTCATGCACGATGGAGCTCCTGCACATTTCAGTCAAAGTGTTCGTACGCTTCTCAACAACAGATTCGGTGACCGATGGATTGGTAGAGGCGGACTAATTCCATGGCCTCCACGCTCTCCTGACCTCAGCCCTCTCGACTTTCATTTATGGGGGCATTTGAAAGCTCTTGTCTACACAACCCCGGTACCAAATCTAGAGACTCTTCGTGCTCGTATTGTGGACGGCTGTGATACAATACGCCTTTCTCCAGGGCTGCATCAGCTCATCAGGGATTCCATGCGAAGGAGGGTGGATGCATGTGTCCTCGCTAACGGAGGACATTTTGAACATTTCCTGTAACAAAGTGTTTGAAGTCACGCTGGTACGTTCTGTTGCTGTGTGTTTCCATTCCATGATTAATGTGATTTGAAGAGAAGTAATAAAATGAGCTCTAACATGGAAAGTAAGCGTTTCCGGACACATGTCCACATAACATATTTTCTTTATTTGTGTGTGACGAATGTTTCCTGAAAGTTTGGCCGTACCTTTTTGTAACACCATATATATATATATATATATATATATATATATATATATATATATATATATATATATACTACCCGATTTTTGCCTTTTGCACTGTGTGTAGACGGACTGTTTGATTTCAGTGTTTCTGTATTTAAGGGAGCCATCCCGCTTGTGATGATGCCTGGAGGGGGGTGGGAGAGTGGTAGGAGGGGTATCCTGTGACGGCTCGCTGGGCTCGCTGACTGTTGCCACTGTGCGCCTGACCCTTGTGCGCAGTGCTGGTGACCGAGGTGAACGCCACCTGGGTGGGGGGCGAACTGCGCGCCAACCTGAGCGGCCTGGAGGCGCGCTACACCGGGCTGCGCCTCCAGCTGGACCTCAGCGCCATCGAGGTGGACCGCGAGCACGAAGTGGAGGAGTTCCAGCAGAAAGGTCAGTACCAGCAACCAGTCGCGAAGCACACTAACGACATGCTAAAACCAAATAAGGTTGAATTATTTTTATTTACATTTTAATGAAATCTTTACTTAATCTATTATAATGAAAGTTACTTGTATAAAATAGTTTTACATTTTTTGTCAGCATAGTTTTTGAAAAATACCCCATCCTTTCAAAGTACTACAGCTGTATATAAATGCATTTAAGCAATATCACTACATAAGTATCAAATCACTATCATCTTATTATTTTGTTTGAAAAAATATCAAACGAGAAACATGATCGGCACACTATATTTAATTCGCTACGCTGCACATTTTTTCTGACTTTAGTGACAGTGATGTTACTTCTTCTTTCTTGAAACAGGATCTAGTGACACTTTTTTCCACCTAGCCGTACACAAGCTGAATCACCTAAAACTTGCACAGCAAATATTGTGGGAATGGAGAGATCTGTTGATGAGTGGATTTTACAGAATAGATTCATAGTCACGGGCTTGTAGTGTCAGCCAATAAACAGACTGTAATAACACTAAGAAAGTGTATTTTTGTGCAAATATATGCTTTTTAAATGGAACAATGCCTTTTGACATTAACTAACTAAATGCAGGGTGAATTAGAATGTCAGTGGTGATTATTGCAGGATTCAAGCGCGAGTCATTTACGAGATACAGTATTTTGCAAAGTTTCCACACTGACACTTGTTCCCTGAGTGCATTGCGACTTCCTAGTCAGTTACTGTGTGACAGTCCAAGCAATAAATCGTGAGTGGACAATGGGGTTTACCAATGCAGAAGAAGCCGACATGCTCATGGTGTATGAAGAGTGTAGTAAGAATGTAGTATGTTCTTGTACAGTTTATGTTGCAAGATATCCCAATAGACATCAACTATCTAGACTAGACAATTATTTATCACACTCCTCAACCAGTTATGTGAAAGTGGTAGTGCAACACCCTGACAATGTAACAGAAGGAAACAACTGACGACACAAAAGGGGGGAAATTAATGTTATTGATGCAGTTGCACTTGATCCACATCTTAGCTCCTGTGTAATCGTAAGAGGAAGTGGCTTGAGTAGGCAATTGGCCTACGCATTCTCTCTCCACATCTCTCTCCATCAAGAGGTGCATGGAAACCATTATGAGAATCGTGTTAACTTACGTACATGAGCATTAAGGCAGGATATTCCAGATGTATTTTATTTGGTGATGAAGCCTCATTTACTAATCATGGTCAGATAAACCACGGAAATGTGCAGTGCTGGTCTGCTGACGATCCCCATTGGCATGGGGGATAGTGCACACTCAGCTTCCTCTGCAGATTAGGAGAAATCTGTGGTACCAAAATGATGGCTGGCCAGCTCATTGTGCACGAAGTGCTACACCATGTCCTCAAAAATTGTTTCCAAATTGTTGGATTGGACGCAAGGGCTGGTCCATTTCCCGGGGAAGCTGACAGACGCTGTCTACAAGTACATATGAACTACACCCAGTGAATTGCAACGACGTATTACTGCAGCCTGCTCGTCCGCCAGACTGTAGGATTGTATTGCCACTGCCGTAGTCATTTTTAACATAACCTATGATCGTTAATTTTATCCTTACTGATCAAAATTCACATAACTGTTTGTAATGTAAACATTTGTGTTGTTCTTTAGTGAGTGCTATCGCAGGTATTGTGTAAGTGTCGGTGTGGGAACATTTCAAAATACGATATCTCGTAAATAATGCGCTCTAGAATCCTGCAAAAATACCACTGACAATCTAATTTACCGTAATTTTCGTTTACTAATGTTAATAGGCCTTTTCCATTAAAAAAAATATACGTTTGCACAAAAAAATACACTTTGTAAGTATTGTTACTATCTGTTGACTGGCTAACCACACAAGCCCCTGGCTACCAATCCATTCCGTGAAAACCGCATTTTTGAAATATTAGCGACATAGGGTTTAGGTGATTGCCCTTTATAGAATCAGTTTTTGCTATCTTAGATAGCCTTCATCTTTGCATACATCATGGCAGTTTGCTTCCAGACGTGGAATAACGATTCTCCAACGAAATACCATGCAGTCCAGTTTACCACCATTCTCCCTGTGTTAAAAGTGTAGGGTACTGTAACAGTGAATGTGGAAATCGGGAAAGCTCTTCTTGATGAGCAGCCAGTATCTGTATCATTTGTGAAAAGCAGTGGATTTGGAAATTTTACATTGTTAGATGGTGAATGATAAAAAAGGGACATCCAAACGATTTTCAGGCATATCATTGTCAAATCAGTAATAGCCAGTATTTCAAGAGGTTCGTCTAATGCAATGCATTCCCTGCAAATTATTATGCAGACAGTGTAAGTGTTTGTTTATATCAGATTTACTTTTGACAGTTATTTATTTCTTACTACTGCATTTTGTTTTCTTATAACAAAATAAGAATAATCCCATTGGAAAAGAATAGCTTGTAAACGCAACATTCACAAACAGGATTTTATATCGGTACTTAATAAACAACAATAACATAAATTTGGGTTCTCAGTTCTGATAAAATAAATACAATGAAAATTCACACACCCTTATTAAGAGCATATTATATACAATTTAGTGACTTATACCAGTATAGCACTCTTGTAATTTTAAAATATAGTACAAGCAAGTATAAGCAGATGCATAATCATGTCACAGCAAAAGAGAAATGTCCTTCTAGAAGGATGTGCCTCGACAGACAGTCACAGAAGTTACGTCAGGCATGAAAATACTCATATTAACCTTCGCTGTATTATAAAGATATTCTGAGAAAATATGTGAAAGTTATTTCTATAATACATATGTTCACAGAGAAGTTCTATCAATCCATCAACTAGGACATCAGGCAGACAATTCATTTTCAGCAAACCAAGTTTTTCATGCACACAAAATAATGAAGACTCAAAAATGGAAGCTAAATGTTGTTTTAAACAATGGTATGGGTCAGTTGGAAGAAATGTATACCAATGCCATCTGTTTAAAAGTAGAATAAAAAAGTACTATAAAATGTTTAAAGCTCCTCTGCAAAAGTCCTTCCTCAGTGACAACAGCCATATCTAGATTAACCCGAATTAATGCATGCTTTGTCATACTAAATACATGGGCACTGTACCCAACAATGGTGCTATACTGTGAAAGTGAATTTAAAAATCCTAGTTGCTTGTGTTGGCACTGTGGGGTCTGATGAACATATTAAGCTTCCACCACATTCCTCAGTCTTGAGCTTCGATCTTATGAAAGAAAAGTTAATACTGGTAGTCAGTGTGTTGTTGTGGGACAAAATGATTATTCACCAAAATTTTAGAACATGAAATATGTATGCCATATCATGAATTAAGTACGTTTTTTAACCTAGTAATAAATTTTTCCATTGTTTTTTCTGCTGAATTTTATTTATAAACTGACAACTGAAGTACATAAATATATTTATTTAAGCATTACAAAATATTATTTTATTATTATTTGTGAAAATACAAACAGAAAAATTTTCAAGAATTTGCAATTTTTTATGGAATCGGAAAGATACAGTTCCTTTTTCTGTGAAACAAAGATATATTTTGTTCTTAAGTGCACTGCACAAATGTGAAACCCTACAGCCAGATAACCTCCATGTCGAACAAAGATTATGGGTTTTATTTATTATCTGGGGTAGATGCATGGTATGGAACTTCCTTATTGTAGTTTATGACACAAGCTATGGTGCTCTGGACTGCTTCCTCAATGGTACTGCATCATCATTATTATCACATTTCTCATCTCCTTCTTCACTCTCTGCTTCCTTTTGAATTTTCTCTTCTTCAAAATATATTAAATTCTCCTGTGAAATTTTCATCATCACATTCCTCCAAATCTTCAATATGAGGCATACCTGGCTCAATGTCATTGGTAGGTTCCATGATTTCAGCATCAATCAAACCTAAAATGTAATACATAAATTTTTAATCATATGAAACTATGTGGTTCCAGACACCTTTTCAAGTCTGTATATATATATATATATATATATATATATATATATATATATATATATATATATATATATATGATGGTAAATTTCAAAAAGAAAACTACCCCAGGAAGTAGCCAATCATCTATCGCTATTCATGGCAGTGCAACTAGGCCTTTGGATTCTGGAGAGCCTAGAACATCATTCAAGGAAGAGTCAGAGCTTCCCAGAAATTCTTCAAAGATAAGACCAAAGAAAAAACACCTACTGGGGACCCTGAACATCAACACACTTATGAAGGTTGGAAAACCGAACCACCTAACTGACACTCTCAATCAACACAATATACTTATATTAGCACTTCAAGAAACAAGGTAGCTGGATGAAATTGCAATTGAGTCAGGTGGACACAGTATCTACAAAGGAAAACCAGCCATTAAAAATTCCCATAATACGACTATATTAGGGGACAGCATTTATGGTGGAAGAGCAACTTACAGAATCAGTAACTAATTTTAGCTCCCCATCAGAATGACTTTCATTTCTGATGTTCAAGTCAGGCAATAAATGTTACACCACTATAAATGCACATGCACCTATCAACCAACACAATGAAACAAATGTTGACAAAGTGGAAGATTTTTTGGAAATGCTAGAACACAAAACATCCAAATTACCAAAAGGACATATCAAAATTTTTGTGGACGACTTTAACGTACAAGTCGACAAAGAAATAAAATTTAAATCAGTAGTTGGAGATTATACAGCACATGAAAGAACCATCAGAATTGTGGAAATACTCATAGATTTTTGCAAACAATTTAACCTAAAACTAATGTCGACATTTTTCAGGAAACTTGCAAGAAATAAAAAAACGTGGGTATCACTAATCCAAATCAAGGTGAATATCAATTAGACCATGTGGCAGTAATGACTCGTAACTACAAGGAAATCTTGGATGTCAGAGTAATGAAGGGCCTAAAGTTAGACCATTATCTGACTGAAATAAAGACCACATTCCAACCAAACAAACCTAATCCAGAACCAAGAAGATTTCCAAGAGTAAACACTAAATTTCTCATGCAAAATCAGGACAAATTCTGTGATATATTAAACACAAGAAAAATGGATGATGGGGAAGAAATTAAAGAAACAATGCTAGAGTCAGTTAAAGAAATGGGACAACCATAAAGAATGACAAGCCCACAGATGGTGGAATGAGCTGTGTGATGAAGCAATTGAGAGTTGACTAAAGGCATGGAAGAAATGGAACAGTAATAAGAAAAATGAATAGTGGTGAGAGGTTAAAGAAGAAAGGAAAAAGACAGCAAAAGCATCAGATCAGTGAAAAGAAAATATGACAAAGACAGATTGGAAGAAATGATTTCAAACTTTAACAGGAACAACACTTGGGACTTCTATAAGAGTTTCAAAGAAGTTCCAACAGAATTACAGTCACCAAGTTTACATTTTAAAGATAAAAATGTAAAAATGGTTTTAAGCAATAAAGACAATTGCCAAATTTTAGCTGAATATTTTGAAAATCTATTAAATTGTGAAGAGCCGAATGACAGATTACAATTTCAAAAACCACAACATGAAAATCCACCATCAGAACCACCTACAGTAGAAGAAACAGAAAAGATTGCCAAACCATTGAGGAATAACTAAGCACCAGGACAGGATGGGATAGTAGCAGAAATGTGGAAACTAGGGGTCTTATCTGCATGGTAGAAAATTCACAAAGTAATTAAAGACATTTGTACAAAAGAAATCATACCCAATAACTGGAAACAGGCATTGATCCATCCTCTCCATAAAAAAGAGATAAAACAGACACAAACAACTACAGGGTTATATCCTCATTACTAGTAAGATACAAAGTACTTTCTAAAGCACTTTTAAATAGCATTGAGGAACAAGCAGGCTCTAATATAGGAGATTATCAAGCAGGATTTAGACAAGGTAGATCCTGAGCAGAACAGATTCTGAAATTTAAAAACAATTTTGAGAGTGAGCGCTATACAAAATAAAAATACAGTAGTTACTTTTGTAGACTTCAAGAAGGCCTATGACTCAGTTGACAAACAAACACTATTCCATAAACTTTATGAATCAGGGATAGGTGAAAACACCAGAAGATTTGTTGAACAAACGTTAACGGATACAACATCAATGATTAAGTTTCAAAGCGAAACTTCTGAACCATTCAAAATAAAAACAGGAGTTCGACAAGAAGATGGAATGTCCCCAATTCTCATTAACTTGGTGTTGGATAAAATAGTATAAACATGGGAAAGCACATTAAAAACAGAGGCACAAAGAGTACAAGCATGGGCCAAGGAAAGAACAAATCTGAAGTGAAATGTTTAGCCTTTGTGGATTATATCGCATTGTTAACTGAAACCTAAACAGACGCAACAGTTATGGTTGATCTGTTATATGAGATTTCTGAAAAGACTGGGCTTAAAGTATCCTATGAAAAAACCGAGTATATAGACTGCAAGCATAATACAGAAATTTTATGAAAACAAAGTATGGAAAAATTAAAAGAGTTGATAAATTCAGATACTTTGGGGAGTGAATCCAAGCCAATAAGAAAGCATAAAAAAGTTATAATTTGCATATAAATTAACATAAAACTACTACAATAAGATATCAATATCCATACAAGCGAAGATTAGACATTATAATTCAGTTATTAGGACACAAGCAACATATGGATCAGAGTGCCTAACATTGAATAAGGAAGGCGAATTAAGAGAACTAGAAAAAATGAGAGAAAAATTCTAGGTCCTGAGAAATACAATGAAAATAGGTGAATTAAAAGGAGAACTGAAGATTAAGAGAACAATACAGGAAGGTTCACAGATACAATGAGGAAGTGACTGCTAAAATTTTATCAACACTTAAAAAGAATGGAAGAAACATGGATTATAAAGAAAATTTTTAATTACATTAGTGAGCTGAAAGAAACTGTAGGATGGATAGAAGCAGTAAAGACAGATGCCAACAAAATAGGTGTTACAGAGGAAATAATACGTGACAGTAATCACTTCAGGCTACTGATAGAAAACGCAAACTATGAATAAGATGAGCCAAAACCTCGACCCAAAACAGTGTGGACAGATAAGCAGAGACAAGCAATTGGAGAAAATGAAGAAGTACTGGGGCAAATTCCCATTCACACCTCGTCCTACTAGGTATTCCCACTGAACTTAAACAGCGTGAGGTGTGAGGTGTGAATAGTAATTTGGTTTGTGGAGATAGTGTACTAGAATAGTCCACACAGCTATGCACAGCGACTTTGCCAGAGTGGTGTTCTGGTGAGACCCCTGTTCATATCGCAGGCTTGATACAAATTGTCATTCATCCTTTCAGCCTCCTATATACGTCGTAAATTTTAACCTCACTTTCATCTTCAACTAATGAGAATGAGATTCATTTGAATTAAAATATTGTTCAAAGTAAATATTGTTTATGGTAGAAAATAATGGAAACATGTGCAACACAAGAAAACTTCATACTACATACCTAAATAATTCTGAGAACAATGCCACCAGAATGTGAAAGTATAGGTCACTGCCGAATGCAGAGCCAGTACTGCATCAAGAAAAATGTATAGTTGCACTGTTGTCATGAAATAAACAACCACTTATTCGATAGGGTAGGGTATTTACATATTTTAACGTATTCTAAACACATAATGATTCGAAATTACTAAAAACAAATAGTAGTTATCTTTATTTGTAGATGCTATGGTGTTACTGTAATAAACAGCTTTCTTCAAGCAGATGTTGACATGTAATAGGAACATGCAGAAACGAAAACAACATCCACAGAAAGCACATGATGCAGTTAGTTAGTTGGTTGCGTGTTCCATTGTTCAATCGCAAAGTAAGGTAGCCGTTATGATGTGGAATGTGTCAAGTGCACAAGAAATGCACATATGAAACAAGATTTTTAATATGTATATATTACAATACAGAGTTAGGGATTAATATTTATATTATTTACCCTATTTCCTTAAATGACACAAAATGCATATATTATATTTATAGATTTATTTGTTCCTATTCAAAGATTCATGTATGGTATAGAAGGAGATATGATTTCAATTTATTTTTGAAGCTATTACTACTGTCAAAGACATTTTATTTCGTCTGGTAACTTGTCAAAAAATTTTATAGTAGCATATTTTACCGCTTTCTGTGCCAAAGATAGGTTGAGTAAAGGATAGTGTAAGTCTTTCTCTTTTCTGGTATTATAATCATGAATGTCATTCTTGTTTTTAAACTTGTCCATGTTGTTGATTACAAATTTCATTAGTGAGTAAATGTACTGTGAGGCTGTTGTAAGTATATCCAATCTTTTAAAAAGATGCCTACAAGGTGTGCGACTATGAACCCCACTCATTTTTCTAACCACTTTCTTTTTACCTGTGAATACTTTTTGTCTAAATGTTGAGTTACCCCAAAATATTATTCCATATGACATCAAAGAGTGGAAGTATGCAAAGTATGTTAGCTTACTAATTTCTATATCCTCAAAATTGGCAATTATTCTGATTGCAAAAGTTGCTGAACCTAGTTGCTTTAGAAGATCCAAAATATGAATTTTCCAATTAACATTCTCATCTATGCCTACACCCAAAAACTTAGTATACTCTGCCCTGTCTACTGACTTCTGTAGATGTGTTATAGTTATTGAAGGAACTGTACTTTTTTCAGCAGAAAATTGGTTGTACTGTGTTTTTTCAAAGTTTAGGGCAAGCCCATTTGCAGAAAACCAATTAATGACTTTTCTGAAGAGCATATTTGCATCATTTTCAATTGGAGTTTCTTTTACTGGATTAATAATGAAGCTTGTATCATCAGCAAACAGTGTCAGTTCACCTTCCTGTTTCAGATAGGAAGGGGACCGTTCACATGTATCAAGAACAAAAGGGGACCAATGATTGAGCCCTGTGGAACACCTAATGTAATTTCACCCCAGTTAGATGAAGTGTCAAACTTATTTAAATCGCTTGACCCATATAAGGAAACTTTTTTCTTCCTAATCTGTAGGTACAACTTAAACCACTTATATGCTATTCCATTTATACCATAGAACTATAATTTCTGTAATATAATGTCATGGTTCACACAATCAGATGCTTTGGACAAGTCACAGAAAATTCCTATTCGTGACATTTTATTATTTAAAGACTCTATTACGTGGACAGTGAAATTGTATATTGCTGTCTCAGTGGAACAGCATTTGAGAAATCCAAACTGTTCAGATGGCTAGCCACTCTTGAGTTCATTACTTTCTCGAAGATTTTTGAAAATGCTGTAAGCAAGGATACTGGCCGATAATTATTGATATCTGTGGTTTCCCCCTTTCTGTAGAGTGGCATGACAATGGCATATTTTAACCTGTCTGGGAAAATACCTCGAGTTAATGATGCATTACATATGTGACTCAAAACATCAGCTGTAATTGCTCCACATTGTTTTAATATCTTATTAGAGATGTCATCTACTCCAACAGAACATTTATTTTTAAAAGATTTTATAATTTTACTTGTTTCACAAGAGGTTTTTTACAAAACAGACTGTTCCATTTACTGCCTGGCTTTTTCTTTTGAACTGTTCTCACCAATTTTTGCTCCTTAACTTAGGAAATGGTTGTTAAATACATTAGCTACTTGTGTACTGTTGGTTAAGATGGTCTCATTCTCCTTAATAGTAATACTACCTACCCCAGTGGTTACTATTCCTGTCTCTCTTCTTACAACATTCCATAGTGATTTGATTTTATTGCCGAGTTGTTAATTTCTTCTCTAAATACATATTTCTTGATTTCCTTACAACTTTTCTCAGTATGTTACAATACATTTTTATAGTGTAAAACTACTTCTGGATCTTTACTAGTTCTTGCTGTCTCATTAAGTTTTCTTTTTCTTTCTGAAGACACTTTAATACCTACAGTAATCCAAGGTTTCTTTGAAAAGTGTGTGGTGTTACATGTAGTAATTTTATTTGGGAAACAATGTTCAAAAACGGATATAAATTTATCAAGAAATAGGTTGCATTTATCATTAGCATTTGGCTCATTATATACATCTCCCTAATTAACATTTCTTAAGTTTTCTTTGAAGTTCTCCATAGATACCGGGTTGAGTGACCTTACACTTCTACTTAATGGTTTTTGCGGACTGTACATCCTGTTAGATTTTGTAAGTTAATAAGTTGTGCATGATGGTCTGACAATCCATTTACCACAGGGGAAGCATGTGTTTGCTTTACATCCTCTTTCTGTACAAATACATTATCTATTAGGGTACTACTGTCTTGAGCTATACATGTAGGGAAATTGATCACTGATTCTAAGTTATGTGTTGTTAATAACACTTCTAGTTCATTTTTCCTCTCAGAATTATTTAGAAAGTTTAAATTGAAATCACCACAGATTAATAACTTCTTCCTTATGTCTGTCGACAGCATAATAGGGAGACAAACTTCTTTATGAATAGCTCCCAGTCTCCTAATCAGCACCTGGACACTGTTGCTAATATCAATACACATCATATAACTGAAGTTCACAAGCACAAACCACAAAGTGCTGATCAACACACAATTTGCTTACTTCTACAGTTTTCCATTTATACCCTCGTTTTATGAAAATGACAACTCCTCCTTTATCTCATTCTTATTTTTGAGATCATCTGAACACACTAATAACTCATCTACTTTATTTTTTATTCCCCTGATTGTTGATGAAGTAAGTTGATGCTGCCCTTAGCTTAACCCCTATTTACTGTACATGAAGTTTCTATTGCTGAAACCCAAAAAAAAATCTATCAACTTGGACCCATGAACCACAGGGATCACCACCTTGTGTGACTGTGGACCCCCTTACAGTTTCTGCTAATAGAGATGCTAACTTATTTTTCCCCATCCTATTCAGGTGCAGGCCATGTGTAGTGTATCCCTACCTACCAATAACATTTTCTGGAACAACACTTACGTGAGATTTTTCCAGTGTCTGGAGCATCCTGTTCAGCTCAGTGTTCACATGCTTTACAGCAGTGTTTACCCAGGGCTGATCATGACGCTGGAAGACCTCCACAAACCCCACATTTGTGTGCTCAGTTTCTGCTCCTATTTCATCCAGGTCACTCCTAATACTGTATCTTGGATTCACAACCAGGCTGTTTTCTGCTCCCCCAACTATAATTAACTGATCTTCCTTCTCAAAATCCCTGCATAGCTGACCTAAGCTTTCTGTCCCCTGGTTAAGGCTAACACTTGGTTTTACAAAACTTGTGACCTGGTACCCTGCACCTAATTTCTCCTGAAGCTGCTGGCCTACACCCCTCCCATGACTGCTGCCTATAAGCAGAATTCTTCTTTTCCTATTCTGGTCTCATCCTGACCTGTCTTTTTTCTTTAAGCCAATATTCTGCTTCAACCTACTTTCAACTACTTCCGGATGAGGCCCTTCCTCCACTTGAGATGGCAAGCCAAACTGACTTAATAACTGAATTTCTGGAGTTTTTTCAAGTGTTTCCCTATTTCGCCCCTTGCTTGCCACCTTTTCCCAGTTCCAGCTCTCTTTTTCCTCCCTTAACCTAAATAATTCCAAGTTCGCGTTTTCTAATTCAGCCTTAAGGGCACAAATTTTTGCCTCCTGTTCAACGATTTTTCTGTCCTTCCTACATAACCTACACTGCCATGGAAGAGCCTAATGTTCTACCCTCGTTTCCTCGCCGCTACATTCGCCCCAGTGAAATCATAATTTACAGTCTACTCAGAACACCCCCTCTTTCAAATTTCTACGGCAAGCACCACATTTGTCACACATGGTTCGATAGTACACTGCACTCAGGCGAGTGTAGTTCATTCCCTGAGCTAGGAAAAATCAAAGGTGGATGTAGAGTATATACTAGATAAGGACTGACAAGGTTAAGGTCTTACTACTGACGAACTTGGAGTGGAACAGGGACAGCCCCTTACTTGTACTTTCTTTAGAGCAAAGATCCAGACCATCCCATTCACTGAATGTATGTATGTGACTGTGGCTGTATGATACCACAATTGACATGGGCTGGCCAGAACAGAGGATCACATAAAATCATAAGAGCTACCTCCAGATGGCCAGGGCTCTGAGACTGTTATGTACGGAAAATTCTTGCTCTGACACGTCAAATGCTCGCTCATGTGACTAAATAGCAGGTATGGGTCAATGGTTGCCAAGAAGTACACATCCAAATGTCAGCTTTTCGAGAAAGCAAATTTAAAATTTTGAGTAAATTATGACATGGCAATAATCTGTGAGCTTTCAGTCCCCATGTATAAATCCACTCTTGAAACTTTTTAACTGAAAACGCCCTTTACGGAACATGCAGCCTGCATTGCGAAACATTTTAGGTGGTATGAGTTTACCTGAATGATTCCTGTACGATTCGCCACTGTCGCACAACCTTTTTTCGATACCACATTGATGTCTATCATGTTTTATAACCTTCCTCGGCCATGAAATCAGAGCAGTCACATCCATATTTTAGCATTCTTTAATGCACAGCCCACGTTATTTTAGTTTTGAACAACACAAACCAATAACATGAATGTTTCACATACAGAACAAGGGCACGCAACTAATTAAGGTTATCAGATAGTAGTAGCAGACCTGACTGCCATGGGCACTTGGATGTACACCAATTGATTGCCAAGGTGCTTAGCAGCCTAGTTCAGCTTAATAACATTCAGCGCTCTCTATGTATGATCTATTGAATTGGGCCCCAAGCTGCTTGTCGGACGCAAACATCTACCTGTCTAATAATAAGTGGTGTCAGCGCATTTTTCAGTTTTTGTGACTTACGCCACTTGGCAGCCAACCTGCCCATATATCAACGAAGCAGCACCATTTTAAAGGTGGGAGGAATCACCCCTGCCACATCATCTCTTTGTCTCTTACCCTTCTAGTGGTGATAGCAGTAACATGAGAAAGGACTGTATATTATTTGTGTTTTAGAGAATGGGGTTTTAGTGGGGCTGAGTCCATTAACTCCCTCCTCACCACACCTCAAATATTTTTATTAGTAAGTTTTCTCTTGCTGCACATGATAAGTAACTTCTGAGAGCACTTAGTCAACATGGTACCACACATCGGAGCTTTGTGTGGAGGCCACACAGAATACCATGGCCAGTAGATGTGAAGATGGCAGGGTATACGTGGGGAGAGCAGTAGTGGTGGGGGCTGTGGACAGGCGCTGTAGGGGAAATGACATGCGCTGGAGGGGAAGTACCATTCTAAACCGAAGCCTACACTCACATTTTTTTGTAAATATCAAGTGGGGCCCCTCGGCGCCCGTACTTGCATGGTGACCATTCAAAAAGATCTGTCATCTCTGCTTTGGTTACTATCTAAAAAGAATTTCGCCGAAAGTGCAGCGATTTATTTTCTCCTGGCTTGTAAACCATTTGTAACTTTTAGAGAAGTGCCACTGGTGGCAAATTGTGAGTAAAACCTACGCATTTCTCTTGTTTCTATGTTCAAATTTGCTTCTTTTGCCAAAATATAGCGGAGTTTACAGGGTCTCACCCCACTAGTATTTTGTACAGACGCAATTGCGAGAGAATTCTGAAACACTGGTTTAAATTTATTAAGTGAGGAGCTGAGGAAAAGTAAAGTCAGTATCTTATGAAAAGGCACATCCTTGGCACAATATAAATGCGTAATGTCTTCACTTATGTTTTTCCAAAACCGATGGCATTTCTTGTTTCACCAGCTATCGATGACCCTTAATATTTACATTCTTTCATCGAAAAAATCTGTACTTATTGCAGTAACATGGTAGATAATGAAGTTTTGCATAATAACGATATGGCAAAATACTCTCATCTTTGGGTGCTATCATTTTCCAAAACCTCATTTCGATATCTTAAACTAATTATGACGTATGAGTAATGTTGTCGATATTTCACTCTCGCTTTATCGCTGGCGTGGCGCATTCGCAAATGGATGTGCTACATCTGATCAGTTTTCTCGAAATTTGTCAGAGAGAGAAGTCTCCACCCACGCCTAAGGAAAAATTTGATGTGTTAGCGACATTTAATATGCAGCAACATATTATGTAATATCCACCAAACGCAGAATCATAGCGACGAATGTTTTTCATTGAAAACTTTTTCGAATTTCGCGCAGTGTCTTACGTCTACGTAAATATCACAATAACTATGACCATTAATGAAATGATGGGCATTTCATCATTAACCTGACATACAAAGCTTTAAGTGAAAACTGAATTTTTTGTACCGTATGTTTTTGTAAAATAATTTGAGAATGATTGCAGGGCGTGCGCCATGATTCTGCCATTGTCGATCGGCCGAAAGGCGGCAAACACTGTGGGCCCTCCTTCCGAACAAACGAATGAACTCGCCCAGCGCTCTCGACGAAAACGTCCCCGCGCATCGGCCAGAATACCCTGCGTGGACACAAGCTTCCGTTGCTCAATGGTGTGCGACTAAGTAGTCCACACACAACATTAAGAGTAAAGCTCTGAGAACATGCCTTTGCACAAATGCTGTAAATTCTTAATTGCCACAGAACATACCTCACGAAATCATACTTTGGCACTTTGAAGAACTTTCAGAGAGAATTTTACCAAATTCTTCGCTGTCCCATTTTAGTATCAAACATGTAAATAAAATAACAACTCATACACAGGCACTTAACTTGTTCCTACGCTCAATCAGTGAATACCAAGAGAAGAGAACCGTAATACAGAATGTTACAACAATACATTCATGCTGATGTTTCACTCGTTCTAAAATAGTTGAGTGACGAAAGTATTTCGAGTTGCCCTCCACTTATATCTCGTAATACGTTGTGGGTGGTTGAAATCGCTGTGGAAGTGCAGAGGTGATAATCTAAAAAAGTTGACTGTCACAGTGTGCGGGGAACTGGCGGTGGGCGTGTCTGCGCTGCTGGACGCCACGTGGACGGGATGGCGGCGCCTACGTGATGAGGCGCAGCACCGGGGACTCCCCTACCTCCGCCTCGACGCCACGCTTGCCAACCTGGTGGACGCCGTTGACAAGTACCTGCAGGCGCGCGAGGCGTCTGATGCAGCACTCATATTTCACACAGAGGAAGGTACAGTAATTTACATTTTCTATCAGCACTGAAGTAGACTGCAGAAATTCTCTTGTTTACACTCTTTGATGACTTTCTGTGTCTCACTTTACAAAAATGCCTTGTAATACTCATATTTTTCAAAGTTATCTGTCAATGTATCCGAGATAGGTCATGCTTCTAGAAGGAGTTGATTCAAACCATGAAAAATATACCTGTATAAAATCTTAAAATATCCGTCTTCTAAATAATATCATTCTAATAACTGCATCGTCTAGCGCCGGATAATAGCCACTGCAACCTTTCCCTGGAATATCCTCTATAAATCAATAAATAACAGTCAGAACTCCTTTAAAAGAATCATGTAAATTGTAATTAAAGTTAACTACAAATTTAGTTATCAGTATTTCCTTACTGGTAATCAGCAACTCTGTCTTGTCTCTTTATCTTGTACAATCCATGGAAAGCTTGCATTTTACATCACAATTAGTTGGGGTAGTATTCTACATCTTCTCCGAAATCAGACTCTGTAACGACTAACCATGCACCACCAATAATTATCAAATCACGGAAAATATATTCCGATGATGAAATTAAAACTCAGAAAACCAAAAGTACTTGAAACTGCCTCACCCTGTACGACGTGGATAGTTTATTCTTTTTTACCCACTCTAGAATAAAATTATGGAATATTTCGTTCCATATTGGACGTTTAACAACGAATAATAGTAGAGAATAAATCCATCTGATCTGTTAGCGCACAAGATCATTGTAGAACTGATTATACAGATCTTTTTCTGTATCATATATGTTGGAATCTGTGTTCACAATCTACATACAGTTTAAAGGTCTGAGCTGTTGGAGAGTGAAATTCTACACCCGTCAACTTTTGTGTGTCTTTAAAGCCAGTAGAGAAACTTCAGAACAGTATCTTTAATAGCGAATGATTAAAGTCTGCTTGAGTATTATCTGTCTCGATAAAGATTTTTGATACCTTATACAGGGTGTATCCGTAACAGTGCGCAAAAATGTAGCAGAACGTGGTGGGTGCTCCACTGAAGAATTTGAGGAAGGGAACCTGGGGTCGGAGAAGCCAGCTTCAGTTGTTGTTGTTGTTAGTGTGGTCTTCAGTCCTGAGACTGGTTTGATGCAGCTCTCCATGCTACTCTATCCTGTGCAAGCTTTTTCATCTCCCAGTACCTACTGCAACCTACATCCTTCTGAATCTGCTTAGTGTATTCATCTCTTGGTCTCCCTCTACGATTTTTACCCTCCACGCTGCCCTCCAATACTAAATTGGTGATCCCTTGATGCCTCAGAACATGTCCTACCAACCGATCCCTTCTTCTGGTCAAGTTGTGCCACAAACTTCTCTTCTCCCCAATCCTATTCAATACTTCCTCATTAGTTATGTGATCTACCCATCTAATCTTCAGCATTCTTCTGCTTCAGTAGATAGTAGGATAAAAATGGTTCAAATGGCTCTGAGCACTTTGGGACTTGACATCTGAGGTCATCAGTCCCCTAGACTTAGAACTACTTAAACCTACCTAACCTGAAGACATCACACACATCCATGCCCGAGGCAGGATTCGAACCTGCGACCGTAGCGGTCGCGCGGTTCCAGACTGAAGCGCGTAGAGCCGCTCGGCCACCACGGCCGGCAGTAGGATAAAAACCACATTTCTGTGTGCTTTTTTTATTTACATTAGTTAACTGCACCGATACAATAAACGTACCATTTGTACTGTATCTTACAAAATGTGCTGAAACTGACAGTCATCAACCTCAATGCAAGCGTCACATCGGCGAAAAAGATTTTGACGCACCCTGCAAATATCCCTGGTGTGTTTCGAATCACATCTCAGGCAGCTACAATTCTGGCAACTAATTCCATCTCCATATCGACTGGGGTCTCATACAGAAGTGACTATACATAACCCCATAGGAAATAATCAAGGCGATCCAGGTCAGGTGACCTTGCAGGACGTGGAATAGGACCTACCCTTCCAATCCTTGCAAGAAATAAAAAATATACATAATTAAATTTGTACACACGTCAGCTGTAAATTAACTGGAAAACAGTAATGCTGGACAAAGCAGCAGACAAGTTTATTTCCATATCTCCTTAACATAGCTTCTCCGACCTCAAATTCCCTACCTCAAATTGTTCAGTGAAGCGTTCCCTATGTCCTGTTACGTTTTTGCATGCTCTTACGGAAACATCCTGTATAATGTCCGGCTTATGCAATTTCAGTACTTATGTCACTTAGTATCGGAGGGAACTGTGTGTGTGTATGAGTGTGTGTGTGGAAGGGGGAGTGGTTAAAAATCATAAAGGGAGGCCAAGAAATGAATAAAGTAAGCAGATTCAGTCTTGGGACTGAAGACCACAACACTAACATGCTATACACTGTCTCATCAAAAGCATATGGACGCCTCTATGTAATGCGGAATTGGCCACTAAATGTTCACGAGGGACGGACCTGCCAGTATAAAAGTATATGCTGTCACTAGAGAAGCAACAACAGCACGATAGGTTGATCAGTGGAGCTCGATGACTTCGAACAAGCACTGGTCACTTAATGTCAGCCGAATAAGAAGTCCATCAGGGGCATTTCAGCCATTCTAACGTTGTTGTGATGTGACTGTGAAGTAGAAACGCAAAAGAAAAACCATGGCTAAACCAAGACTAGGAGGACCTCTTGGACTGATGGACAGGGACCGTCGAGCATTGCTGAGGGGGGTTGCAAAAAATCGCATGAAATCAGCGGAAGGACTCTGTTGTTAGTTCCAAAGTGCTACAAGCAGCCCATCTGGCACAATGCCTGTGTGTAGGGAGTTAAAAAGAACGGCGTACAGTAGGCGACCAGCTCTTCGTTAGACGGAGTAAAGAGCGGCGCCACTGGACATTGAATGACTGGAACCGATTCATTAAGAGTGGTGAACCACGCTGCACTCTGTGGGAATCCTATGGAAGGGTTTGGGTTTGCCTGGAGAAAGATACGTTCCATCATTTACAGTGCCAGCAGTGAAATGCAGAGGACACGGTGTTCCGACGTGGAAGTGTGGTTCCCTTATTGTGCTTAGGAAAACGCTAAAAGCAGAATGTTATGAACACGTTTTACAGCATTCTGTACTGCGTAGATTGGTGGAACAGATCTGAGACGACAATTGTATCAGCATGACAATGCCCCCCTGCCGTAAAGAAACATCTGTTTGTGGAAATAGCATTCCTCGAATGGCCTGGCCCGCCGAGAATCCCAACCTGAACCCAGTGGAACAACTCTGCAGGTTTGAGACGAATGCGCCTAGCTCCAAATCGTAGTGTCCAACATCAGTACCTTTCCTGGTTTCGTCTCTTGAGGAAGAATGCGCCCCCACTCCCCCACTGACATTCAGGCACCACACTAAAAGAGTCTGAGGCAGAGCTCAATCCTTCACAATGGCGAAGGGTGCACACATCCCATATTAACGTCCACTAATAGGTGTTCGGATATTTTTGATCAGATAGTGTATACTAGGTGTGGCAATTAAATTGCACATGTGTCTTCCATTGTTCAACATAATGCTGTGGGTCATCCACTAACACCCTCTTGAACAGTTTCCCTCTAGCATTGTAGAGGAATGTGCAGAGACGTAGATTCTTCCCATCTTGCTTTAGTATTATTAGTAATTCATAACTATATTCCATGTAGGGTCAACGCACTTTGTAGCGTGTCTGCACACTGCATCCACAGTGATTCATAAGGTGAGCGGAAGAAGGGTGTGTATAGCTTTCTGAAACACCTTTATTGCGGCAGAGAGAATGGGAAAATACCTGCTCGCTCTTCGTTTTGCAGACCTATGAAGGAGGGGAGTGCATGACAAGAATCCAGTGCCGTACCTTCCCTCATGCTTCTAACAACCTCCACCCTCAACTTTCCACCCTATTACACGCCCAGAACACAATTTAGATATTATTACACTTCTACTGCACTTAGTGCACTTAGATGTGGCACACACATTTAATATTTCAAAAAATGTTCAAATGTGAGTGAAATCTTATGGGACTTAACTGCTAAGGTCATCAGTCCCTAAGCTTACACGCTACTTAATCTAAATTATCCTACGGACAAACACACACACCCATGCCTGAGGGAGGACTCAAACTTCCTCCGGGACTAGCCGCACAGTCCATGACTGCAGCGCCTTAGACCGCTCGGCTAATCCTACGCTGCATTTAATATTTATTCTTTCCTCACTTCATATAATAATAATAAATATAAACTTTATTCAATTATAACACCGTCTTTAATCATCTGGATTTTTCATTTCCTGGAACGCAGAAGCTATTAGTTTTTAAGGAATAGGACCTTTTTTGGCGACGAAATCTTCTCAGGGACTTCGCCTGAAGATGATGGGTACGAATGTCACTGAAACGTTGCAACAAGGCGACGCCAGCACTCGGCTGATCACCCGTGTAGATTTTATCATTGGAATAGGCCGAGGTATCCTGCAATCAATAAGACCTTTTTTGCAGCAATTTTCTGGATGCCGCAGTTTTCGAAATACCCAAGAACAACCAAAAAAGTAACCTGTAAGCGACCCTCATCTCCACTCCCACGCTCATATCCCACCGGTCTGGATTTTTAGTTTGTTGATCATGACCGTCCCACCTACCACTGTAAATAAATTTGCGACTATACGAATTTCCCTCCCCCCCGCCCCCCCCCCCCCCCCCTTAGTTGATATTTCTTGGTCTTCGTTGTTGGGCAACGCTATCAGGCAACTCAGCCTCATTCTTCCGAAGGAGCAGCTGCCTCATTTCTCTCTCGGCTGCCGTATGGTTCACTTTATACATTTTCATCTCTACCTCTGTCTTACATTGCAGAGAGTCACAGTTTCCATGCACAATATCTGTCGGGAGGATCTATTATAGGCACATTGAGATTACGTGTAAGGTCATTAATTTTTAGTCAAAAGATGTGCCTCACCTACTGCACGGCACCTGCTCGCAGCAAAACCTCCCACCACTGCTGTTGCCGCCTACACTTAATGGGCCATGTTGCATTGGGTGCACTATAAACCACTACTGCGTCAGACTTTGCATCCCTGTACATCATTCTGCGTGCTGTTTTCCCAGAACTGGACCAGGCGCTGTACCACCTGATCGGCAACTCGGTGCTGCGAGTGATCGCCCTGAACGGCCTGGAAACGGAGACGGTGAACCGGCTCAAGGACATGCGGCCCGTCGCCTCCTACTTCGTCATCTTCGCCGATACGGCCCACATGAGCGAACTCTACTCCAAGGTAAGTCCATGTCCCGCGCCAGTTAGGGCAATTGCTGGATAAAGCTGTTCCAGCCGCACCTCTCAGAACAGCGCAGCTCTTGTATTTCTATCTGTAATGCTACATCAGTAACATTTACTCAATCCAACATTATGATCTTATTTGCTGATATCAGTAGACTCAAAAAAACAAAAAAATAAAAATAAAAGACAGATAGCAATATATCTTCGACATCAGAAACCTAAATTTCTGCAACGGAGAATCTTAGTCAAATTAAATGCCTTTCAGCCGTCTAGTTTCAAACCTTTTTTTTATTTAGCTACAAGTTTCAGCATTTTACTACGCCATCTTCAGCCCCCTAACCGACGTGTAGGAAGATTCTACCTCGGTTGTGATCAAAACAGCGGTATTAGTAAATTTTTACTGCGGTGGTCACTTCAATCATCATCTGCCAACTGTTTTGATCACAAATGAGGTAGAATCTTCGTACACGTCGATTAGGGGCCTGAAGATGGTGTAATAAAACGCTGCAGCCGGTAGCCAAATAAAATAAGTTTGGAAACTAGAAGGTTGAAAGGTGTTTAATTTGACATCCTGTATCGAACAGTAGTACAAGTTTATATGCCAACTAGCTCTGCAGATGACGAAGAAATTGATGAAATGTATGATGAGATAAAAGAAATTATTCAGGTAGTCAAGGGAGACGAAAATTTAAAAGTCATGGGTGACTGGAATTCGAGAGTAGGAAAAGGGAGAGACGGAAACATAGTGGGTGAATATGGATTAGGGGAGAGAAATGAAAGAGGAAGCCGTCTGGTAGAATTTTGCACAGAGCATAATTTAATTATAGCTAACACTTGGTTCAAGAGTCATAAAAGAAGGTTGTGTACGTGGAAGAATCCTGGAGATACTAGAAGGTATCAGATAGATTATATAATGGTAAGACAGAGATTTAGGAACCAGGTTTTAAATTGTAAGACATTTCCAGGGGCAGATGTGGACTCTGACCACAATCAATTGGTTATGAACTGTAGATTAAAACTGAAGAAACTGCAAAAAGGTGGGAATTTAAGGAGATGGGACCTGGATAAACTGACTAAACCGCGGTTGTACAGAGAGTCAGGGAGAGCATAAGGGAACAATTGACAGGAATGGGGGAAGAAATACAGTAGAAAAAGAATGGGTAGCTCTCAGGGATGAAGTAGTGAAGGCAGCAGAGGATCAAGAAGGTAAAAAGACGAGGGCTAGTAGAAATCCTTCGGTAACAGAAGAAATATTGAATTTACTTGATGAAAGGAGAAAATATAAAAACGCAGTAAATGAAGCAGGGAATACAAACGTCTCAAAAATGAGATCGAGGGGAAGTCCAAAATGGCTAAGCAGGCATGGCTAGAGGACAAATGTAAGGATGTCGAGGCTTATCTCATTAGGGGTAAGATAGATACTGCCTACAGGAAAATTAAACGGACCTTTGCAGAAAAGAGAGCCACTTGTATGAATATCAAGAGCTCAGATGGAAACCCGGTTCTAACCAAAGAAGGCAAAGCAGAAAGGTGGAAGGAGTATACAGAGGGTCTATACAAGGGCGTTGTACTTGAGGACAATATTATGGAAATGGAAGAGGATGTAGAAGAAGATGAAATGGGAGATATAATACTGCGTGAAGAGTTTGACAGAGCACTGAAAGACCTGAGTCGAAACAAGGCCGCGGGAGTAGACAACATTCCATTGGAACTACTGACGGCCTGGGGAGAACCAGTCATGACAAAACTCTACCATCTGGTGAGCAAGATGTATGAGACAGGCGAAATACCCTCAGACTTCAAGAAGAATATAATAATTCCAATCCCAAAGAAAGCAGGTGTTGACAGATGTGAAAATTACCGAACTATCAGTTTAATAAGTCACAGCTGCAAAATACTAACGCATATTCTTTACAGACGAATGGAAAAACTGGTAGAATCCGACCTCGGCGAAGATCAGTTCGGATTCCGCAGAAATGTTGGACACATCAGGCAATACTTACCCTACGACTTATCTTAGAAAATAGATTAAGGAAAGGTAAACCTACATTTCTAGCATTTGTAGACTTATAGAAAGCTTTTGACAATGTTGACTGGAATACTCTCTTTCAAATTCTGAAGGTGGCAGGGGTAAAATACAGGGAGCGAAAGGCTATTTACAACTTGTACGGAAACCAGATGGCAGTTATAAACGTCGAGGGGCATGAAAGGGAAGCAGCGGTAGGGAAGGGAGTGAGATAGACTTGTAGCCTCTCCCCGGTGTTATTCAATCTGTATATTGAGCAAGCAGTAGAGGAAACATTCGGAGTGGGTATTAATGTCCATGGAGAAGAAATAAAAACTTTGAGGTTCGCCGATGACATTGTAATTCTGTCAGAGACAGCAAAGGACTTGGAAGAGAGGGATAGTGTCTTGAAAGGAGGTTATAAGATGAACATCAACAAAAGCAAAACGAGGATAATGGAATGTAGTCAAATTAAGTCGGGTGATGCTGAGGGAATTAGATTAGGAAATGAGACACTTAAATTAGTAAAGGAGTTTTGCTATTTGGGAAGCAAAATAACTGATGATGGTCGAAGTAGAGAGGATATAAAATGTAGACTGGCAATGGCAAGGAAACCGTTTCTGAAGAAGAAAAATTTGTTAACATCGAGTATAGATTTAAGTGTCAGGAAGTCGTTTCTGAAAGTATTTGTATGGAGTGTACCCATGTATGGAAGTGAAACATGGACGATAAATAGTTTGGACAAGAAGAGAATAGAAGTTTTCGAAATGTGGTGCTACAGAAGAACGCTGAAGATTAGATGGGTAGATCACATAACTAATGAGGAGGTATTGAATAGAATTGGGAAGAAGAGGAGTTTGTGGCACAACTTGACAAGAAGAAGGGACCGGTTGGTAGGACATGTTCTGAGGCATCAAGGGATCGCAAATTTAGCATTGGAGGGCAGCGTCGAGGGTAAAAATCGTAGAGGGAGACCAGGAGATGAATACACAAAGCAGATTCAGAAGGATGTAGGTTGCAGTAAGTACTGGGAGATGAAGAAGCTTGCACAGGATAGAGTAGCATGGAGAGCTGCATCAAACCAGTCTCAGGACTGAAGACAACAACAACAACATCGAACAGCCGTCCCGCAACCATCTCTAAAAAGATGGACATACAGAGAGGATTTGAGTATCTGTCTCAGTACCAACCGTTAGTGAGAAGCACATGGTACATTGATGAATCATTCCATCAATGCATACTGCGAGATTGAATGACGCCTGGTTTCCTCTGCGGCTACCTCCTGCGTTAGGAGAATTATATAAGTCTAACAAAGGTGAAATTGGAATGATTATCGCGCCGACGCCGTATACAAATGGGGAAATTCACTGACATAAGTGGCTCTTACAAATGGTACATTGTTATAGTGTGGTGGGTGGAAACGATCATCTTGCAAAAGGAGAAACTGGTCGGCTGATCGCGTGCTACTGTCGTGAGCATTTGTGGAAAGTGGCCAAAACCACTAAGAGGCAACAAGGTTGTTGGACGTCGACACCTCGTCACACAATGTAGAGGTCAGAGTTTTACCTGTTCCGTAAAGTAAGATAAGTGGCGACCTTTGCCGGGTCTGACGACAGAGTACAGGGTGGTTATAATTATTTTAATCGCTACTTCCGAGGGACTCCATAAAAATAAGAATAACGAACAACGAATAAACCATTGAAAGAGATACATTTTAATCTCCATATGAGAAGGTAACATTTGTTAATACGATGGTTGCGTTCCAGATTACAAACGTCGCTCAATGTGACGACGACCACCTGCATCCACGACAACCTGGAACCGCACTAGAGATTGCTCTACTGCTGCCTGAAACATCTCAGGTGGGATGTTGGCTACATCCCTCGCTATGCTCATCTCAACCTCCAACGCGTGTTGTGCCCCGTTGATAAACCTCGTCCTTCAGGTGACCCCACAGCCAGAAATCACGCGGGTTCAGATCTGGTGATCTTGGTGGCCACACAGTTTGGAACGATCGTTGAATGATTCGGTTTTCTCCAAATGTGTTACGAAATAACAGAATGACCTCATGACCATTGTGAGTTGGATCTCCATTGTGCGTCAAAACAGTTTAGTCCAAAGTACCTTTTGCCAATAGACGGGGATCACATATTGGCGAAGCAGATCATGGTAACGTGTGCCGTTCACGCTGCATGTCCTTTGTTCTAGGGGTCAGAGTTTCTCAAAGAAAAATGGACCAGTCGTGAATTGTGCCGTGAAGCGACATCACACAGTGACGCTTCAATATGAGGGGGAAGTATTTGAACGTTCATTAACTGTCACGATCCCCCTATGCGACAAATGTCAGTTCCATGTCAGAACCTGTATGTACTGCGTTTCGGTGCAGTCAAGCGTTAATCGCTTCTATGAAAGCATCGTCCTGTTGTTACTGACTACCCTATTTATTACGTCTTTGATGTCCCAAATGTGTTCTATCGGCTTCCGACCAGGCGAATATGGTGGCCAAGCAATCAAGAAAAGTTCACTATCAGGCTCCTCAAAACACTGAAGCATTATTCTGGCCTTATGACGCAGGCAGTTAACCAATCGGAACATACCATCGGCATTGTGGAAGACATCAAGCCTGAAGGGATATACGTGGTCCACAGTAACGCTCACGTAGTCCTTAGCTTTCGTGGCGCTCTCGATTATTACCACGGGTTCCATTGGGACCCAGCTGAATTTCTCCCATAGCATAATACTGCACCCCACAGGCCCGCATACGTGCAGCGATGCATGTTTCTTGTAGGCGTCCGTCTGGATAATGGCGTATCTAGAGAAGATCATCGACCTCGTGTAACAAGGAACAAGATTCATCTGAGCAGGTGACACGTTTCTATTGATACACGGTTCAATGATGACGGCCCATGCCCATTGCAATCCTATTACTGACGATGTCGTTGGTCAACATGGGAACGCACAAGGGTCGTCGGTTATTGAGCCCCATGTTCAACAACGTGCACTGACCGATTTGCTTCTAAGCATTTCTGCCTGCACTAGCGCTGTAAAAACTCCTCCCGAACAGGCCATGAAGCCCCAACGGGACCGACCGGCCGCCGTGTCATTTTCGACCCATAGGCTTCACTGGATGCGGATATGGAGGAGCATGTCGTCAGCACACTGCTCTCCCTGCCGTACGTCAGTTTCCGAGACCGGAGCCGCTACTTCTCAATCAAGTAGCTCCTCAGTTTGCCTCACAGGGGCTGAGTGCACCCCGCTTGCCAACAGCGCTCGGCAGACCGGATGGTCACCCATCCAAGTACTAGCTAACTTCGGTGATGTGACGGGAACCGGTGTTACCACTGGGGCATGGCCGTTAGCTAGCGCTGTAAGGGGTGGTTATAATTACACTTTCACTTTATGAGCCAGTACAGACAGAGAATTATTGTTACCGTGTGGGCACTCAAATTTATATGAGTGATGTTCAGACTGTGTGCTGCAGGATTTACGTTGGTAGTAGAGTTAGTGTCAAGACTTGCAGGTAGGCGCCAGTACTGGTACGGCGGTGTAGTTGCTTTGAAAGAGCATCAGTGTGCATTACAGTTGCAGACATTCAGCATAGGTCTGGACAGGGTCAGTAGGGCTTTACTCGTAAAGCTGTTCTGTCAAAACAACAGCAATAGTGCTGCTAACCTTCGCGAGTATCGGCGTGTTAAAGGAATACAGAGAAGTCCAATATCGTCACTGGGGTTGAACAACATGATTCGGAAGTTCGAATTAACTGGAGTTTTGATAAGTGCTCCTGGGAGAGGCAGACGGCCAATAGCACTGTAAATTGTTGAAGAAGTTACTGTTGCCATGGCTCAGAATGCTGGACGCAATGTGCAGTCTTCAAGCAATGCACGAGCTGTGTCAAGTCAGTTGAACATTCCATCGTCCACCATTCCAAAAGTACTGTGAACAATTATGAAATAGTATCCATACAAACTGCATATTACTCACTAGTTAACTGTTTCATTGTAGTCAAACAGTGAGTGAAGTCGAACGTTTTAAATTCTTATAACTGAGGGTGGATAAAAGTGAAGTCGTATGGCTGGGAGACTCCGAGGGGAAGTTACAGACGTCTAGTTAGAAAGGTTTACCTACCCTTCGCTCACACTGGCACCTCTCCTTTACGAAGTGTGAGATTCGTGCTCTGAGTGTATCTGATAGATATAGATGACTGTAATAGGTGTGTGTGTAGTGTTCTGTTACGTTTCCGTTGGATGATGCTGTGAAAGAGGAGAGCGTGAAACCCGATGGTGGCATGCAGCCTGGTTCACTTCATATGTGGAAAAGTTGTCGTCCAGCATCAACAAACACTGAAAAGGTTTAAACCTGACTGGGATCTTATAAAGTTGGGGGCTCCAGCATCAACAAACACGGAAAAGTTTATAACCTGATTGGGGTCTTGTAAAAGTTGGGGACGGTAGGACGCCCCAGGGTTCTGTTCTGGATCCATTGCTTTTATTGATTGTCCATCTCTTCCCATAGGGTGGGGTCTGAGAGAGAGGAATTAGAGATTTACAAACGTTGACCCAAATGTTAATTTTTCCCGCAGATTCGGGTAAGTTTTGTTTGTTTCTTAGTCATGAGGCCACACAACTTTTACTTATCAAACAAATCATCTGACTAGCTAACTAACTAACCAAACATCCTACTTACTAACGAGTGAACTCATTAACTAAAAACTAACTGACTCACGAACCTTCAACATTTGTTAAACTCTAATTCCTTTCTCTCAAACCCATCCTATGGGGAGAGATGAAGAGTTTTAGTTTCAGTGAATCAAAATTTACGAAGTAATAAGTATTTTTTATTTATCCGTAACCATTTTTCACGCAAAGATGAGAACATGGATTTTCTTGAATTACAGCACCAACTACCAAGAATCAAATGTTTAAGAGAAAATGTACGTAGTTTTTTATGTAGAATCTGATTCTGCAATAAAAAATGGGGGTTCCCATTTGAAATTTTAAAGTTGCCTCCCACCCCACCCCCATGGGGCTGGGGTGGTGGGCTAATTTTAGCACCAGCAGATGTCCCCCCTTGAAGATAATCAACTTTGGATTCTACACATTTTTTCGTGTAAAGCGTATTTTTCGAGTTATTATGGCTTGGCAACTTAAAATTTACACGCTGTATATCAATGACCTGTAATTAGGACTTTGGGCGGCTTTTGACCTCTGTGGCGGCTCCTGGGCAACAGACGCACGAGCAGGCGACCCCAAACAATGGCTGCTACACCGCACTTCTTTGCATTCCTCGGTGTCACCGAACTTAACGTCCTCATGGGACGCAGAGATCACCACCAACAGTTTCGCATGTCCCCACGTCACGAGACACTGCGGAGAGGTTTGGAATTTAATCGAAGGCATCCGCACAGTCTGGTGACCAGGATCTTCACGCCAACACCCCTGTTACTCCTTGCCAGAAAGACAAAGGGATAGCACCCAGCAGCACGTGGTGTACTCGGGCGATTGCGCATACAAGTACAACCGACGTTGCTTAACTTCGTTGATCTGACTGGAACCAATCTATTCGATAAGGCAATGCCGTTGGCGCTGAGTACAGACGTAATGGCTTTTTCAAAGTATCGCGTTCAAGAATTTGTGCAGAAACTGAATGCTGCTGTTTCCATTATAACGGTGACCTCCGCTTTCTCTGGCACTGAAACGTGAAAGCTTGTTTATTTTGTTTACTTTTACTTTATTATCTCATATGAGGTTACATTTTAGGGCACTTACCAAGAATATTCTTAGCCCAGGAAAGGTCGGACAGACATTCAAAAGAAACTGCCGCATTCATTCACTGAACACTAGGCGTAAAGACAATGTTCGCTTGGAGAATGCTTCTATAAGCGTAGTATTGCTCAACAGGTTTTATTCTCAACTGGCGTCCAGAAGAACAGAAAAAAATTGTCCAATAAAAAAAGGCTCCCTTGTGAAACACTTATTCTTTTCTGTAGAGGAGTTCCTTGCAGTAGTTGAGAACTTTCCACTGTAATGATTTGTTTATTCCTGCACTCCCTCACAATATCTTCGTATGTTTTCAATTCCTTAATTTTGTTCATAAATTTTATACTCAACGTTCTGTATACTATAAACTGACTCCATCTAAGACCATGTAGCTTTGGTCTGCATTGTCGAACGGGACCTGATAAATAAATGAGTCACTTTCTAACATTCTGCGTGGTGTCTGTTTGTTCTATATCGTGTCTCCCTACCACTTTCGCGCAACGACGCTCTGAGTGTGTTTTTTAGGGAATTGACTAGTTTGAACCTGGGACCTGTTGCTGGTAAGGAGACGCCAGACCACACATGACATGTAGAATTCAGAAGAGTTCAGTGAGACTAGGGATGATATAAGCAAATACTTAATGATTTCAGCGTCAGCTCCACTGCACTCCCTGTAAAAGAATCTTAATACTAACTAAATTTAGTGGAAGGGGTTCAAGGCTTTCCTATTTTTAGTTAGCTGGTAAAATAACGCCGAAAAAGCAGTTAAGTTTACCACTGGAAATTTTATTCTAGTCACAAAGCATCGTTTATAAATTGCACTATTGATAAAAGGAAATGTTTTAATACAGAATGGTAAAAACCAACTGCGTTCAACAAAAATGTGAACGAATATTCCCTGAGTGGGTTTCCAAGTTCTACAATGGATCGAAGGATGACCTACGCCATATCACATCCATAATCTAGGTTTTAATTAAGTTTCACAAAAGAACAAACTATCAAAATTGTCTACAGTGACCCTCAATTATCTTTAATTACTTATCTAACTAGTCGTAAATTACAGTGGCTGATGTGGCTTCTCAGTAACTATATAACAGAAAAATCATCGCGTTTCAGATTTTTACTTCAAGTGGCAAATGTGAACACCATGAGATTTAATTGACGATCGACACTAGTATTACGCAAAAAGGGGGTATAACAGATGAGACTTCTGCAGTTCTGAGTGAAGCTTTATGCGCTGTTATGCGGCATCGCGTACGTTCATTACCTTGTCGGTGTTCGTCAGGGGGCGGCGGGCAGCACAGCTCCGCTCACCTCGCCATCTCGGAAGAAACTCCCTCCTAACTTCTCCTTACTACAATTTACCGAAGTTGGTTTAAAAAAAAACTATCTGGCTGTGTTTTCATCTGACCAATCAGGGTCTCAATGTTAACCTTAAGCTCCGCCTACAAAAATTCTGTCTATCCAATGAGAGACGTTATACTTTTCGTGGTGGGACAATGTTTTTTAAAGTTTGCAACGTAACAGAGACCCGAAAAAGTCTCACGCTAAAACTTGCAGCTGGTGTGATCCTTTTTGTGTTATCGTAAGATCTATACTGTTCTTCTGGAGGGATCTAGCTTTTAACATTGGCTGGGGGGGGGGGGTGGTCCTGACGTAACAGAGACACGAAAAAGTCTCACGCTAAAACCTTGCGGGTGGTGTGGCCCTTTTTGTGTTATCGTAAGGTCTATACTGTTCTTCTGGAGGGCTCTAGCTTTTAACATGGGCTGGGGGGTGGTCCTAACGTAACAGAGACGTGAAAAAGTCTCACGCTAAAACTTGCAGCTGGGGTGGTCCTAGTGGTTAGCTGGAGACGTGGGTGTCCAGTCCGTCCCTTATCATATGGCCTTCTAGCTTAACACGGTTCTGCTCTCGGCTTCTGTTCTCGTTTCTCCCCTGTGAACTGCGTCTGTCTCACGGTGGGAAGGTATGACATGCATTTAGGCATTCTTGTGTTAATCTGTGGTATTCCATTTGCTCACTCGTTACTCGTATTACTTTGGTTAATTTAATGTCACGATTAATTCGGAGCTATGTGACATACTACTGGATTTGCTTATCATGTCAGGGTTTTCATGGAAGGTGGTGGATTTACCTGACACCTTACATATCACCACCCTTCGAACTTAATTTTTTTCTGAAGTTAGGCAATGATTGAATCGTTGTCTAAGCCAGTCAAAACTTATTCCGTTATCTAAATTTTGTTGCCTAGTGTTCAGCCACGTTATTCTGGTTCTATGCTAGTTTGTATTACTAATTTACATTCTTCCACATTATTCCCAAAAATGACAATAGAGGAATATTTTTATGCTATTATTAATTTTTAATTATTTTCTTTCTTTATTTAAGTGTGAAGTTTTTTTTTAAGAAGTTTGTTATCGAAAGTGAGAAGTCTTTCACATGGATTTTCTTAGAAATATATTTTTTTTATAAATGTAGTAATTAAGTAAAATCTATTCCTAACACATTTTCTAAATATCATGTACAAGTAAAATGTTTTTGTTTCTAGACAATCACTTCAACATTGTTACACTAAGAAATAAGAATTATTTCCAAGAATTGCTTTGACAAAGAAATATACATACACAAGTATTATCCTAACAAATGGTACAAATGTTTAAAAAAAGGCAAAACATCCAACAAGATAATTTTTTATTCTTTGTTTTTATAAGGAGAAAATAAGTAAAATATAGTTATTCTTTTATTTTTATGAGGAGAAAATAAGTGGCATATAGTTTTAGTGTTTAGTATGTCTTACTTTTGTTCTTTATATACTGTCCATTTCAGAACTAATGACTTATTTTTATCGATAGTCTAGTTTTTACTTAAGTCCATAGTCAATGACTGTTATTTTGTAGTTTATTAGCTGTCTGGTGTGCTTAACTTATTTAGTTTTTCACATGTTTCTTTTGCACAATTCCTACATCACATAATTTGATTTCACACATTCACACAATCCTAAGCATGAGGTTGGCGAATGTTTTTGCACGAAGGTGATGGACTTGAGCGAGATGGATGTGGGCAAGTATTTGATGTACAGCTTCGTTCGTCGTTCCTTGTTGGCTTTGCAAGTGTGTGTTGCTGTTGTGGAGGTCCCATAATGGAATGGAGGTGTGAGTGCAGAATCTCGTGGTTTACTGGCTTTGTATGCGTGAAAGTCATCGTTATGTGTCACTGAAAGCGGTCGTTTTTCGTTGTAGTACTTCGCAGACGACTAGTTTACAATAGGATAGGGATTTGGAAAGGTATGTCGTCTATTCTTCACCCATCTTCTTTCTTGGTCTCAATCTTGCGAATCTTCAACTTCTGTTCTTCCCGCTTTTTCTCTGCTTCTTACTTGATTCTTGGTTCTTCTCTGGGCAGGATATGGAAATATTTGTTGATAAGTAGTTGCTTTGAACTTCTCCTTAGTAACAGTTTGATAAATTGTTTGGGTGTGTCATTTTTACTTTGTGGAAGTTTTCTTCAGTTTCGTGCATCAGTGTGCTGTTTAATAGCAGTAGTGTGACTTTTACACATATTTTTTTTTGCCAGTGGTGGCTTGCCCAAGCCGTCTTCTCGTCGGGCCATTTTTTGCCCGCTCCGTTCATTCGGGGCGCTCAGAGACCCTTCCGGCATTCGACGTCCCGTCGCGTCTCTGCAGGTTCCGCCTGGCAGCAGATTTATTTACTGTCCACTTTCGCTACAAGAAGGGCCTTCTGTTGGTCTCGCTGTCCTTTCCCTTCTCTCGATGCTTCTGCCTTGTAGGAATCATGTCTTGCTAATTACGTCCTTTTCTTTCTTGATACTTCTCGCGTTGCAACTTGTGGGTCGTTGCATCTCGTCCTTGCTGGAGTTTTTTACAATGGTTCTTACAAAAAGTTTTATTTATAATCCTCTAACATATGTCTAGTACGTACATTGTTTTACGCCTTCTTAAAAAGCTTTACCAATTTCGGTACCCTTTCCATGTTACAATTCTAGGGTATTTTGAGTCTTAACTTCTACAAGAAACCTCAAATTCGTTTTTTATTTTTGTGTAGTGTCATGGTGTATAGCATTTTAGTATTACATGCTGTTAGACTATCTACGCTTTATCTCTTCACCTTAATCTATGGTACTATTGGTGTTATTTTTGTTTTTGTTTTTATTGAAACTACTTTCTTTTTCCCACCTTCCTCCCTCTTCATGCTTCTTTCTCCTGACGATCTTATCTGCAACATAATCTTGAAATATTGTGCTGATTATTTAGCAGTAATAAAATTAATCTTCAAACTTTTTGATATGGTTCACATGGTGAAGTCCTAAGGTTTTGCCTGTTTTTGGGTTCATTAGTTCCACAGCATTATCATGAGCAATTCGGCTAATTATGACAGGTCCTTTGTATGCAGCATAAAACATACGTATTTTGTGTTTCTGTTTGCTGGAGAGATGGTGTGTTTTTACAAATACTTTCTGGCCTACTGAGAATGTTCTTTTAATTGCTGTTCTATCTCCTCTTTCTTTTCTTTTAATGGCTGCCTTTCTGATGTTGGAGAGTGCTGTTGCTATGACTTGTTTGTGCTGTCTACGTGGTACAATAGGAAATCTAACATTTTCTCTGGTTATGTTTGGGGGTTCAATATTTTTAAGTACAGTAACTGGAGGTAGTAGTGTAGTGCTATGTGGCATTTCATTTATTACTTCTTGAAAATCTTTAAGGTATATATCCCAAGTGTTGTGTCTTTTGCCTGCATATAATCGGCATAAAGTTCCTATGTCCTTCGTAGATCATGCTGCTGGATTTACACTAGGTTTGTACTTAGATATGTAGATGGGTTTTATTTTGTGTTGTTTTAACGTGTTCTGCCATTGCACTGATTTGTATTGTGGGCCATTATCCGAAATTATTCGTTCCACTTGGCCTACTTGTCTGAGAAAATCTTGTCTAAATGCTTTACTTATAGTAAGACCTGTTGCGCATTTTAATGGTGTCAAAGTAACATATTTAGAAGTAAGTTCCAAAACGACAAATATGAAAATATATCCATTTTTGTGCGTGGGAGGGGCCCCATCAAATCTGTTGCAGCTATTTGTTTTAATCTTTTAGGGATTATTGGATACATAGGTGGCTTGGTTTGGAAAGTGACGTGTTTAGCCCTCATACATTTTTTGCATTTGACTAATACTGTTCTAATTCGTCTTTCCATATTAGGAAAATGGCTTGTTTGTTTTATTTTTAAAAAGCATTTCTTTGGTCCAAAGTGGCCATTACTTAAATGTGTATACCATATGTACTTATTAATTAGTTCATCTGGGATATAAATTAACCGTTCATTCGTTGCAACATTTCGTCTAAAAAATAAAACATTGTTTTTTACGAGATAGTGCTGTCGAATGTCTGGAAAAGCCTTACTTCTCCACTTGTGTTTGATTCCTAGTATTTCGGGATCCTTGTCCTGTTCTTTGACTATGTTTTTCAATGCTGTCGTAATGTAGTTTTCGAAAGGTACTTGTTTCATATAGTACATTGTAAACTGGTCTTCAGCTGCTTCCAAACCTATGTTATTGGATGCACCCTGTGGACATCGTGATAAAGCATCTGCTAATACATTCGCTGGTCCTGGTATGTGTGTAATAGTGAAGTCAAATTCTTGTAGTATTAACATCCATCTGGCTAACCTCCAATGAATTAGTTTGGCGGATAACAGAAATTCTAATGGTTTGTGGTCAGTGTATATTTTTGTTTTTCTTCCGAATAGAAAGTATCGAAAACATTGGAAGCCCCATACAATGGCCAATGCTTCGAGCTCCGTGACTGAATAGTTTTTCTCGCTTTTTGTGAGTACCCGACTGGCAAATGCAATTGTTCTATATGATCTTAGCCCTGCCTGTTCGTATTCTTGAATAAAACAACTCCTAAACCTGTTTTCGCGCTATCAGTGGCCATACAAAAATTTTGTGTTGGATCAGGATGTGCTAAAATCGGTGCTGTTGTTAGTGCGTTTTTCACGTTTAAAAATTCTTCATTGGCTTGTTGATCCCATACCCATGGCGTGTTTTTTCCAGTCAATGCACATAGGCGTGGTGTTGTGAGAGAGTCGATCCAAATAAATTTTTTATAGAATTCGGTGAGACCTAGAAATCCTCTGAGAGTTTTCTTATTATATGGAGTACAGAATTCTTTGATTGCCGCTAGTTTTTCTGGGTCGGGCATTACCCCTTTCTCGGAAATTATGTGTCCTAGAAATTTGACCTCTCGCCTTCCAAATCTGGATTTTGTTATATTTACTGTGACCCCATGCTCTTTCATTATCTGTAAAAACTGATTTAATGTGTCGTTGTGATGTTCATAAGAGGGTTCTGTTATAATCACATCATCAACATAACAAGTAATTTTTTGTAAAATTTCAGGACTGAGTATAGTATTAAATCCCCTAATAAACGCTGCTGATGATATGTTTAAACCAAATGACAATTGTTTAAACTGGTAACATCTACCGAATACGATAAACGCTGTAAATTTTCTACATTCTGGGGCCAATTCTATTTACCAGAAACTACTCCGTAAATCAATTTATGAAAATATCTTAGCACCGTGGAAGTTTTGTATCAATTCCTCCAATTTTTCTGGGCGATCTGTCTCAGTGATTATGATTGTGTTGATCTGTCTGGAATCAAGCACTAACCTGATGCTCCCATCTCGTTTTTGTACAATATGGAGCAGGCTGTTATATGTGGAGGTAGCTGGTTCAATAATATCGTCATCTAACATTTTAGATATCTCTTGGAATACTTTATTCCTGTAGCTTAATGGGATTGTATAGGGTGGCACTCTAAATGGTTTGTGCCGTTTTACTTAAAACTTGTACTGAAAGTGCTTAATACTGCCAGTCTTAGGTAAAAATACCTCTGCTTTATCTCGTAAAATACCCTCTAATTCTCTTTTACTGTGTTCTGAAATACCTTGAACTTCTTGCAATTTTTCGTCGATTTCTTTATGGACTTCTAACATGAGTTGAGGCGATTCCCCCTTTTGTGCATACCATTCTAATTCTTCATCCTCTTTATCTCGCGTCATTCTTAATTGTTTGTTTATAACTGGTATTTCTTCTAATTTTAGCTTTTGCTCAAAGAGAAGTGTGACATTCCCGAATGTTACGCTACCTTTCCCCATATCTATTATCGCTCGTCTCTCATTTAAAAAATCTGCACCTATAATCAAATCTACAGTTAGTTTAGGTATAATCACGAAGTTGGCTTCGATCATTTGGCCTTGGCACGAAAGAGTTAACATTGTTTGTCTCGTAACTTCCGCAGCATTGTTTCTAATAGGACCTCTTACTTTAATCTTACGTGTTTTCAGAACTGGCAATTCCTCATTGGCATTACACTGCATGAATAAATTTTCTGAGATCGCAGTCAGTTCACTTCCGGTATCAATTACAATATTGACTGGGATATGCTTTACCATGGCCTTCACAATTGGTTGAATTTAAAAGGGTTGGTTCTGTTCTTCTTCTTCTTGCATCAACGAATCCTCCACTGAATCATACATGAGTCTTTTTAGGAATTTCCCTTGTGAATTCGAACTTTCTGTAGGATGAGCTTCGACTGCTACTTCTCTCTCTTTTATTTCGTTTTCTCTATTTCTTCCTTCATTTACGCTTTCTTCAACATCCTCTACTTTTTCCTCATCCTCGTCTATCTTCTCCTTCTTCGTCGCTACTTCCACATAATCGCATCTAAATGCTCTAATTATCGCTTCATACCTTCCTTCATTATATACGTTGGGTTGTGTGCCCAATAGTAACTTATTTTCAACTTCTGTCGACTGCGCATTATCCTCATTGAATTCGCTTTCCCTACTTTCCATCTCAAATAGCTCTGCAATACTCATTACTTCGTCCTTTCCTCCTGCATTCGTTGTGCACGCCACTGGTAATTCATCTTCCTCGTCAGTATTCTCCCAATTAATTTCGTCCCAACACGATATTGTTATTTTCTTGTCTTCGTTTTCTCTGGTCCCTGCGGATTTGTTTCTTCCTTCTTCTCTTCTCGTGATAAGATTTTTACTTCTCTGTTCAAGGTACTGCAATTGTTCTGGGTCGGTGCGTCATTCTCTTTGGCATGGGCGCTTAGCTGTCAATTCGAACGTTTATCAGGGTTTGGTGGTCTTACCTCCACCTCTTCTATCTGTATTCTCTTTTCTTGTTCAGCTTGTTGATAGTGGTTTCTTTGTTGATTATTTGTCGGTCTATTGGTTCTCCAGTACCCGTTCCGGTTGTCGTTATTCCCTCTGTAATAGTTGTTGCCGTTCCTGGGTGAATTATAGTTATTTCCATATTCTCTTCTAAATCCATAACCGGTTCTTTGTTGAAATCTATTGTCGTTTCTTGATGCGAAGTTATCACATGGTTCGTAATTATTGTTTCTTCGTACTGGGTCTTGTGGATTCCACTGCTTTTTGCTTTCGTTTTCACGTGCGCTTCGTCTTTTTCTTGAGTCATCTTCCGAAAATATGAACTCTAGTTCCCTTAGAATACCTTTAAATGCTTCGACGTCATTGCCTCCGCGCCCTACTAATGATTGCTGGTATTTCAATGGTAGCTTCATCGCGCATAATTTAATCAACTCTCCGTCACTGTATGGTACATCTAAGCATTGATTTTTCTTTGCCATTACTTCGAAAAATTTCACGGGACTCTTCTCTCCTGAATTTTAAAAATATGGGTTCTGTAATAATTCGTACTTCACTCTGTTCTGTGCTTCGCTGGACCAATATCGTGAGAGAAACTTCTCTCTGAAATCTTCGTACGATCGGCATGTCGCTGCAACATTCTGTATGGTTTCTGCGACTGTTCCTGACATGTGTGCACATATAAAGTCTAATTTGTGTGCTAGCGTCCGGTGTTCTGGTAATCCTACTCGGAATTGATCAATAAAAGTTCGTGGATGTAATGAGTTTCCTTCTCGAAAGTGTTGAAATTTTCTGACTGTGAGGAAAAGATCATTGTCGTACTTCGTCATAGTTCCATATGAAATTCGCGATTCCTCGCCACTCTTGTTTCTGATCATTTCTCCCGTCGTTCTTTCCGGTTGTGGTAGATCCATTGGATATTGTCCACTGTAACTTTCGCCTACCCTTGCGTAGCATCGTTGGAGTGGTACGCAATAATTTTCTTCCATCGGTTGTGAACGTGTAGCTGAATGCATTGCACTGTACTCTTCGCGACCTGGCTTTCCGTTGTCACGTATGTTACTTTCCGCCTGTGATTGGAATCGCAAATGCATGATATCTTCGTTAATTGTTTTTCCGGTGCTGTTACAGATACGGATGTGGTTGCAGACTCTGTGCTTGTTCGATCCTGTTCACTACGCTCCTCAATGGTTTGCAACAACTCTGTTCGCAATTTCTGAAATTGCCGCTTCGTTTGCGCTTCTATGTTGACTATGCGGTTATCATATCTTTTCAGCGCTGCTTTTGTGACACGTTTGTGTAAAACACTGTTTTCAACAATTTCACGCATTGTACCTGCTGCTTGTCTAGTAATTACGTTTATCTGTTTCTCCAGTTTCTTGACTTCTCCCTGGGTGTTGTTACGTAATGTTTTGATCTCGTCCTGAACGTCATTACGCAATGTTTGTACGTCCTCTTGTACCTTGTCAATGTCTGTTCTCAATTGATTGTAACCTGTTATTAAGTTTCCTACCACTTCTCGAGATTCTTTTGCCTCGTCTTTAATATGACTTACGTGTAACTGAATTTTTTTGTTTTGTTCTTTAATCGCACGCATTTGTCTCGTGGTTTCTGCATTTTGTTTCGTCATTTCTGCATTCTGAATTTTAATTTGGTTCGCAATTTCTTTATTCTGTCTTGACATGGTTTCCGTCATTAATTGTAATAATTCTGCCAGATTGGTGGGTCCTATTGCGTTTTCTTCCGACGTCCTACGCTCTGTGTTTTCGCCCAAGTGTTGGTTTGCAACCGATTGCATTGAACTGTGCGGTGACACGTTTCTGCTCGAATTCCTTGTACTCTGTGGTGAGGGAGCTCTGATTACTTGTACTATGGGTTCTACGTATTCAAGACGCAAGTTAGAATCCTCATCGACTGTCTCTCTACTTTCCTGCTCCTCTGTCGTATGCTGACTTATGTTTTTTATGCCTTGACGTACATTATCCTCGTTATGGTGCGTTATATGTCCTATTTCTCGCGATACTGCATCGTCTGTTGTACTGTCCTCTATTCTCTGTCCATTTTCATGCTGGGTCTCTACCTCAATTCGGTCAAGGTCTCGATCTGCCATTGCTAATCTTTCCGAATCCCTTATTTTCTGTTTTAAAAGCAATTCACGCGCCCTATTTCGAGTCAACATGCGCTCATACGATCTCACGCGTTTCATAAACTATTTGTTCACACGACTTGACAAACCATTCACTTACTTGTTGGGTCAGAACCAACTTGTCAACGATGTATCCGCCACCTGTGCGCTTGCATTGGAGAGAAAACTTAATTGTAACAATATTAAAATTCATAACTTAATTATGCTATTGTCCCTGCTAGAACGTCTATCTATTGAATACTTTATTACTATCAATCGCTGCAGCTACCGTTTTCGACTATGTATAACTTTAAGAAAAAAAACTTTTTACCACGAAAATTTTTCAACAGGATATTTTTCTGACCTAGTTAGGCATGTGGTCGACCTTCAATCGTGGTATTTTACCTTCCTGGCAGGGTCGCCATTTTCTAACATTCTGCGTGGTGTCTGTTTGTTCTATATCGTGTCTCCCTACCACTTTCGCGCAACGACGCTCTGAGCGTGTTTTTTAGGGAATTGACTAGTTTGAACCTGGGACCTGTTGCTAGTAAGGAGACGCCAGACCACACATGACATGTAGAATTCAGAAGAGTTCAGTGAGACTAGCGATGATATAACCAAATACTTAATGATTTCAGCGTCAGCTCGACTGCACTCCCTGTAAAAGAATCTTAATACTAACTAAATTTAGTGGAAGGGGATCAAGGCTTTCCTGTTTTTAGTTAGCTGGTAAAAATTTTATTCTAATCACAAAGCATCGTTTATAAATTGCACTATTGATAAAAGGAAATGTTTTAATAAAGGATAGTAAAAACCAACTGCGTTCAACAAAAATGTGAACGAATATTCCCTGAATGGGTTTCCAAGTTCTACAATGGATCGAAGGATGACCTATGCCATATCACATTTATAATCAAGGTTTTAATTAAGTTTCACAAAAGAGCAAACTATCAAAATGGTCTACAGTGACCCTCAATTATCTTTAACTACTTATCTAACTTGTCGTAAATTACAGTGGCTGATGTGGCTTCTCAATAACTATATAACAGAAAAATCATCGCGTTTCAGATTTTTACTTCAAGTGGCAAATGTGAACACCATGAGCTTTAATTGACGATCGACACTAGTATTATGCAAAAAGGGGGTGTAACAGATGAGACTTCTGCAGTTCTGAGTGAAGCTTTATGCGCTGTTATGCAGCATCGCATGCATTCATTACCTTGTCGGTATTTGTCAGGGGGCGGCGGACAGCACAGCTCCACTCACCTCGCCATCTCGGAAGAAACTCCCTCCTAACTTCTCCTTACTACAATTTACCGAAGTTGGTTTAAAAAAAACTATCTGGCTGTTTTCATCTGACCAATCAGGGTCTCAATGTTAACCTTAAGCTCCGCGTACAAAAATTCTGTCTATCCAATGAGAAACGTTATATTTTTCGTGGTGGGGCAATGTTTTTTAAAGTTTGCAACGTAACAGAGATGTGAAAAAGTCTCACGCTAAAACTTGCAGCTGGGGTGGTCCTAGCGGTTAGCTGGAGACGTGGGTGTCCAGTCCGTCCCTTATCGTAGGGCCTTCTAGCTTAACACGGTTCTGCTCTTGGCTTCTGTTCTCGTTTCTCCCCTCGGAACTGCGTCTGTCTCACGGTGGGAAGGTATGACATGCATTTAGGCATTCTTGTGTTAGTCTGTGGTATTCCATTTGCTCACTCGTTACTCGTATTACTTTGGTTAATTTAATGTCACGATTAATTCGGAGCTATGTGACATACTACTGGATTTGCTTATCATGTCAGGGTTTTCATGGAAGGTTTTGGATTTGCCTGACACCTTACAACTTGGGTACCCTCCTTCACCTCTTGCCCTATCGCTCCCTTTCTGTGGCGTCCACCTGAATGGAGTAATGACTAATACACTACTGGCCATTAAAATTGCTACACCAAGAAGAAATGCCGATGATAAACGGGTATTCATTGGACAAATACATTATACTAGAACTGACATGTGATTACATTTTCACGCAATTTGGGTGCATAGATCCTGAGAAATCAGTACCCAGAACAACCACCTCTGACCGTAATAACGGCCTTGATACGCCTGGGCATTGAGTCAAACATAGCTTGGATGGCGTGTTCAGGTACAGCTGCCCATCTAGCTTCAACACGATACCACAGTTCATCAAGATTAGTGACTGGCAAAGTGTGACGAGCCAGTTGCTAGGCTACCA